>NC_047029.1:6129598-6360813 GCF_902652985.1 Pecten maximus | reverse complement strand
AGATTTTGAGCACAATATGCAGAAAAATGAGACTCATAGAGGTACCAGAAGTAAACAGAACCATATTTCCCTTTAACCGAATTTGAGGCATGGCGATTTTGACAAAATAATATTTTTACAAATGATTTTCCTTTGAACAAAAAAACCCCACTAATTATATATTCATATTGTATATATCAATGAAGGCACGACGCACTCTGTAGAAACGTCCTAATTTGTGATAATCGGGAAAAGGGTAAGACTAAATAAATTTATAACTTAAAGCTACAAACAGAGAATAAAGCTGATAAAGGATCTCCAGTTAGTTACCCAGGTCGATAATCTGTAATATATAGCGCCTTAATTAAGCTATATTAAAAAATAAGGTTTTGATCAATTGTGAATGGATTTCCACTTAATTTTCGAGGTTTCTTTATTAGATTCCGTCGATTGTAGTTCCCAGCATCACCGACGACTTCTGGAAGGATGCAACGGTTGTATGGCGCAGTTGTATATTCATCATTCATCCAGTTGTATATTCATCATCCATCCAGTTGTATATTCATCATCCACCCAGTTGTATATTCATCATCCATACAGTTGTATATTCATCATGCATCCAGTTGTATTTCATCATCCAACTCTTACTCTATACATTACTTTAATTTCCTATTCATTTGTTTTCCTTTAATTTTTTTTATATTTTTGACAAAAAGCTCACAAAATGACATATGACAGTTTGATGCAAGTATTATTATATAAACTATACTATTTTTCTTCTTTCAACATATTCAACAGGAAGTAGGGATCACTCTGAACAAAGTATCGTGAAAGCATGGTATCACAGTGGAAACACATGCCTTTCACCAAGGCGACCGGGGGTCTATTCCCCAATCGGACGTGAAAAGATATGGGGTCAACTGCCTTACCACGTGGGGTTTCTCTGGGTTCTCCGATTTTCTCCCACAGTAAGACCCCTCCAAGCTTCCGTCCGTGCCTACCAGAATGATTAATATAAGTTGATATAACTTGATTCGCAATGTTTATTACATAGAATTTACATTTTACATATCCTTAATCTCCCTCAATGATAGCATAATACCAATTTTCGAGGATAGAGAAACCTCGAACAATTATATATCGAAAATAAAAGCAACCGAAAAACTTTTAATCGGTTTGATACTTTACGAGAAAATTACATTAATTTTGCTATTAATTCTTAGCGCATCATACCTAACTATTAACTTCAGCTGGCTTTAATGAATTTGGTTACGGTAATTATCCAGATAGCTATGACCTTCACTGAATCAATTTGTGATGTTTGCTTTATTTATTCGATTATTGCAAGTAACAGATGAATGGATTGATCTAAAGATATGTAAGCTTTTGGTTTTTCATTAGACACGAGTGATGTTCAGGTAATCGTTATAAAATCACTGCTGTTACCAGGGGCGACAATAGGCACGTGAATGTCGAATAAACAGTAAATGAAACATCTGTTTACATCTCTATAACAATGGGTACCCGTACCGCCACAGACGTCTGCTTCTGGCTCCACATCACCTGATATGCTTTATTTGTACATTGTTGTAAATATGTTTTTCTCTCTACATATAATTTTGTGAAGAGAAATGAAATAAAGCTTGAAAAGTTTGGTTAGTATCAACAAGGTGGAAGTAACATTTGAAGATCAGACGATGCATCGACTGTGGTTGATATAGTAGGAGTATGGACTTTTATGTTTTTTTTCTGTTTATACTAACCAGAAGCAGACGCCTGCGGTACTTCTAGGAAATGTTTGTAAGGCATATTCCTATCAGTGCAGAACTCAAGGTAATGTTTTGTATCGCGATAAATAGATAAGTTTTATAAAATGTTGTATTGACCATACTTGGTAAAACTCATCATTGTTTTCGTGTTTACGTCCGTCACACTTCTATCAGTGGACGTATAGGGATAACCTTCCGCATATCATTTGGATGAACCATTATCAGAAATTGTGAGTATTTGTGAATATATCTAAGCATGTTGATGTAATGTCATGAACGATGAAACAACTATGATTTAAATACTAGTGAAAACTGTTTCCTTATAGCTATTTTTGTGTAAGTTTCATAATGATATGTTAATGTATATGATATCTAAAGGGAGTGTAGATCTATATCGTCGTTTAAGATGACGTGACATTAGGCCTACTGTTGCTAACGTGATCTAGGGTGTTGACATTGCATTGTACGCGATTTATTGTGTGTAAAATAGCCTCTGTCATACCTGGTATGACAAAATATCACACTTCCTTATTTATTGGAACCGGATCACATTGTCAATCAAACAAACTGTCTCTCCAAAATATGGTTATTGATTCCGGAAGAGTCAAAATAAAAAGAAAGAGAAAGTTGTGTATTTCCTGGGCGACATTTTGGCTACGGTTGAAGAAAGTGCAGTCACTTTCCTGTTGTTATTGGATTTCGTACTCCAAAATGTATCAACATTTCAGCAGATGCCCAAGCTACACTGTAGTTATCTCGCAATTGAACACGCAAACAAATTAAGCAATACAAGTGGTTCATATCCAGATTCGATTCAACAGATAGTTTGATCCGATATTTCCATGAAAAGGTTGTGGGGTGTTACATGCAAATGACGTGTTCAGTTATGATATGTATTTAGCATTGTCGGTCTGTTACATCTCCCTATCTAGATTTCATTTCTTTTTATTTATTTAAGTTTCTTCAGTCATCTCCAAGTATCACTGACGAGCCTTAAAGGTAAAGATATAGTTATGCCAATTATAAAGTGAGATGAAAATCTGCCTTATGTTGTAATAATGCCATCTTTTGTTTACTTTAGATGCGACGATCCATCCTGATACGAAGACTGGTAATACTGTCAGTATTAACTTGTATAATTTTGCTTATAATACAAAATGTCATCAGGAAAAATGAACTCCGAAATGATGACAACATAGCTACACAGCAAAATGAAAACATTCGAACTCAATATATTACAATATCGAGTATAATGAGAGGATTATATAATAAAAGGCCGGAAGGAAGCTTAAGCATTGGTGTCCTTTCTAACGCAACGTCACATAACAAAACTGTGGTCAAGTCTCTGGCGTCACGATATAACATCACGACCGTATTTTATGATTCCTCACAAATTGACAGAGATTCGGACTTTGACGGTGAAAATCCTGAAGAAGTGGACGTGTATGAAGAAGAGGAGGAATATGCATCTAGCGATGATATTGTTATTTAATTAAATTCGATAAACGACAAAAAGCAAAGATGAAAAAGATGCCAACTGAAGCAGGTGAATTTACGGATTTACAAGTTCTGAACCATATAATGGTGAAAAGACATGCAATGGTGGAAAATATACAATGGTGAAAATACATACAATTGTGAAAAAAACAAACAACAAACAATGGTGAAAAATATACGATGGTGAAAAGACATACAATGGTGAAAAAACATACAATGGTGAGAAAATATACAATCGTGAAAAAATACACAATGGTGAAAAAACATACAATGGTGAAAAAACATATAATGGTGAAAAAACATACAGTGGTGAAAAAACATACAATGATGAAAAAAACATAGAATGGTGAATAAACATAGAATGGTGAAAAAATAGGTGAAAAAAATACAATGGCGAAAAAAAATATGATGATGAAAAAAAACATACAATGGTGAAAAAACATATAATGGTAAACAAACATACAATGGTGAGAAAATATACAATAGTGAAAAGACATACAATGGTGAAAAAACATAAAATGGTGAAAACAAACATACAATGGTGAAAACAAACATATGATGGTGAAAACAAACATATGATGGTGAAAAAACACAATGGTGAAAAAACATATAATGGTGAAAAAACATACAATGATGAAAAAAACATACAATGGTGAAAATGCATACAATGGAGATGTTTTCAGTCGTCTGGTGTACGGCATGTATGTTTCGGTACCACCCTTCAATGTTACATATAATGTATATTACAGAACTCCAAACGGAACATCTACAAATAAGCCAACACTTCACCTTCTTAGCATTTCACTTTTAAGTAACCATCTCGGTGCTTCCAGTGTCGTCCTCAAATTAAAGTATACGTTTGCAGAGCCAAGATGGTGACTTGAAAAGTTAAATACAAATATAGTGATATATCTGTTCATTTGTATAACCTCGAGATTGTCATCGATGAGGCAAACGACACTTGCCATCTCGGAAAACACGGTCTAGTCTTTATGTATTTGTTTTCAAGGCTTTTCCATTCAAATCTATATTTTTCTCGTATTTTGCCTTGTTTTATTATTCAGAATTAGAAAATATTGGTATCCTCTATTGTTTATCTACACCAAACAGAGTAAGTGTTTGATTTTTGTCAGGGAAAATTCATTGGTCACTGAATAGTCAAAAATACACAGCCTCCATGTTTTAACTCTCCCTGAATGGTACGGCGTTTCTGATTGGTCAGCGACATTCCCGTCACCAATCAGAAACGCTACTACAAAGTTACCGCGCCTCAAAATGACCCTGGCTGTTCAAAGGGCGATAAACCCAACAAACAAAGCATGCTGTTACTAGAGGTATATGAGATAACCATTTGTCTACTTCGAATTCTAGTTCTAAAAGATTTTAACAAGATAACAAATGTAGTGTATCTGTTTCAGGATTCATTTGATCATGAAATGCCGTTGTAGCTCTCGGAGGATGGAAAACCAGTCTCCTTTAAAGTATGAAACAGATTACCAGTTATAGAATATGGAGAAAATTTCGTGAAATTGATCTACTGGTTGTTACATACATAGACTACCGAGTATATAGCTACTAAAGACGCGTATATTATAAGGTACATACATAGACCATGTCTCTCCGGTAATGAATAATTTACAAATAACTGGGTCTCGTATCGTTCATTTCATTAATTTATGACGAATAAGCAAGACCATTCGGAGTACAGGAGCCACCATAGGAAAGAAACATGCTAATTCTGCTGCATGGTTCTCGATGTATTGATACATACATCTAGTATAAATATTCATCGGAAAGATCAGAGTCTTATTGTCTGCGTGTCAACAAAAGAAAGAAAATAAATAAATATACAGGTTACACTGAACAGAAAGCATGGCAACTACGCCAAGGATAGACTACAGGTCCCAGACACAATGTCTTTAGGTTTGGTTTGTGGGTTTGGATTTGCGTCAAAACCCTGAGGGGGATATTTAAGGTTTTTGGGGTTGGCGTTCGTGTCGAAACCCTGTCTGTGACATTTTGGGGTTTGTGGAATAGGAGGTTATGTCGAAACCCTGCGTTTGACATTTTAGGGTTTGTGGAATAAAAGTTCGTATCGAAACCCTGCGGGTCCTCCCGTTACAGACCTCCCCTGACAGACTACAGACCTCAGCTTACAGACCTCCCCTGACAGACTACAGACCTCCCCTGACAGATTACAGACCTCCCCTGACATATAACAGACCTCCCCTTACAGACCTCCCCTGACAGATTACAGACCTCCCCTTACAGACCTCCCCTGACAGACTACAGACCTCCCCTTACAGACCTCCCCTGACATATTACAGACCTCCCCTTACAGACCACCCCTGACAGATTACAGACCTCCCCTTACAGACCTCCCCTGACAGACTACAGACCTCCCCTTACATACCTCCCCTGACAGATTACAGACCTCCCCTGACAGACTACAGACCTCCCCTTACAGACCTCCCCTGACAGATTACAGACCTCCCCTGACATATTACAGACCTCCCCTTACAGACCTCCCCTGACAGATTACAGACCTCCCCTTACATACCTCCCCTGACAGACTACAGACCTCCCCTTACAGACCTCCCCTGACAGATTACAGACCTACCCTGACAGATTACAGACCTCCCCTGACAGATTACAGACCTCCCCTTACAGACCTCCCCTGACAGATTACAGACCTCCCCTGACATATTACAGACCTCCCCTTACAGACCTCCCCTGACAGACTACAGACCTCCCCTTACATACCTCCCCTGACAGACTACAGACCTCCCCTGACAGATTACAGACCTCCCCTGACATATTACAGACCTCCCCTTACAGACCTCCCCTGACAGACTACAGACCTCCCCTTACAGACCTCCCCTGACATATTACAGACCTCCCCTAACAGACCTCCCCTGACAGACTACAGACGTCCCCTTACAGACCTCCCCTGACATATTACAGACCTCCCCTTACAGACCTCCCCTGACAGATTACAGACCTCCCCTGACAGATTACAGACCTCCCCTGACAGATTACAGACCTCCCCTGACAGATTACAGACCTCCCCTTACAGACCTCCCCTGACAGACTACAGACCTCCCCTTACATACCTCCCCTGACAGATTACAGACCTCCCCTGTCAGACTACAGACCTCAGCTTACAGAACTCCCCTAACAGACTACAGACCTCCCCTTACAGACCTCCCCTGACAGATTACAGACCTCCCCTGACATATTACAGACCTCCCCTTACAGACCTCCCCTGACAGATTACAGACCTCCCCTTACATACCTCCCCTGACAGACTACAGACCTCCCCTTACATACCTCCCCTGACATATTACAGACCTCCCCTTACAGACCTCCCCTTACAGACTACAGACCTCAGCTTACAGACCTCCCCTGACAGACTACAGACCTTCCCTTGCAGACCTCCCCTGTCAGATTACAGACCTCCCCTGACAGATTACAGACCTCCCCTTACATACCTCCCCTGACAGATTACAGACCTCCCCTTACAGACCTCCCCTGACAGATTACAGACCTACCCTGACAGATTACAGACCTCCCCTTACAGAACTCCACTGACAGACTACAGACCACCCCTTAGATACCTCCCCTGACAGACTACAGACCTCCCCTTACAGACCTCCCCTGACAGATTACAGACATCCCTTTACAGACCTCCCCTTACATACCTCCCCTGACAGACTACAGACTTCTCCTTACAGACATCCCTTTACAGACCTCCCCTGACAAACCTCCCCTTACAGACCTCCCCTTACAGACCTTCCCTTACAGACCTCTCCTTACAGACCTCTCCTACAGACCTCCCCTTACAGACCTTTACTTACAGACCTCCCCTTACAGACCTCTCCTTACAGACCTCCCCTTACAGACCTCCCCTTACAGACCTCCCTTTACATACTTCACCTTACAGACCTCCCCTAACATACCTCCCCTTACACACCTTCGATCCCCTTACAGACCTCCCCTTACGGACCTCCCCTTACAGACCTCCCCTTACAGACCTCCCCTTACAGACCGCCCCTTACAGACCTCCCCTTACAGACCTCCCCTTACAGACCTCCCCTTACAGACCTCCCCTTACAGACCTCCCCTTACAGACCTCCCCTTACAGACCTCCCTTTACACACCTTCCCTTACAGACCACCCCTTACAGACCTCCCCTGACAAACCTCCCCTTACAGACCACCTCCCCTTACAGAACTTCCCTTACAGAGCTCCCCTTACAGATCTTCCCTTACAGACCTCCTCTTACAGACCTCCCCTTACAGACCTCTCCTTACAGACCTTCCCTTACAGACCTCCCCTTACATACCTCCCCTTACATACCTCCCTTTACAGACCTCCCCTTACAGACCTCCCCTTACAGACCGCCCCTTACATACCTCCCCTTACAGACCTCCCCTTACATACCTCCCCTTACATACCTCCTCTTACAGACCGCCCCTTTACACACCTCCCCTTACAGACCTCCCCTTACAGACCTCCCCTTACAGACCTCCCCTTAAAGACCTCCCCTTACAGACCTCCCCTTACAGACCTCCCCTTACAGACCTCCCCTTACATACCTTTCCTTTAAGACCTCCCCTTACAGACCTCCCCTTAAAGACCTCCCCTTACAGACCTCCCCTTACAGACCTTCCCTTACATACCTTTCCTTTAAGACCTCCCCTTACAGACCTCCCCTTACATACCTCCCCTTACAGACCTCCCTTTACACACCTCCCTTTACATACCTCCCTTTACAGACCTCCCCTTACAGACCTCCCCTTACATACCTCCCTTTACAGACCTCCCCTTACATACCTCCCTTTACAGACCGCCCCTTACATACCTCCCCTTACAGACCTCCCCTTACATACCTCCCCTTACATACCTCCTCTTACAGACCGCCCCTTTACACACCTCCCCTTACAGACCTCCCCTTACAGACCTCCCCTTACATACCTCCCCTTACAGACCTCCCCTTACAGACCTCCCCTTACAGACCTCCCCTTACATACCTCCCTTTACAGACCTCCCTTTACATACCTCCCTTTACAGACCTCCCTTTACATACTTCCCCTTACAGACCTCCCCTTACAGACCTCCCCTTACAGACCTCCCCTTACACACCTCCCCTTACAGACCTCCCCTTACAGACCTCCCCTTACAGACCTCCCCTTACATACCTCCCTTTACATACTTCCCCTTACATACCTCCCCTTACATACTTCCCCTTACAGACCTCCCTTTACAGACCTCCCCTTACAGACCACCCCTTACAGACCTCCCCTTACAGACCACCCCTTACAGACCTCCCCTTACATACCTCCCCTTACATACTTCCCCTTACATACCTCCCCTTACATACTTCCCCTTACAGACCACCCCTTACATACCTCCCCTTACATACTTCCCCTTACAGACCTCCCTTTACAGACCTCCCCTTACAGACTTCCCCTTACAGACCTCCCATTACAGACCACCCCTTACAGACCTCCCCATACAGACCTCCCCTTACAGACCTCCCCTTACAGACCTCCCCTTACAGACCTCCCTTTACACACCTCCCCTTACATACCTCCCCTTACAGACTTCCCCTTACAGACCTCTTACATACCTCCTATTACAGACCTCCTATTACAGACCTCCCCTTACAGACCTCCCCTTACACACCTCCCCTTACAGACCTCCCCTTACAGACCTCCTATTACAGACCTCCCCTTACAGACCTCCCCTTACAGACCTCCCCTTACAGACCTCCCCTTACATACCTTCCCATGACAGACCTCCCCTTACACACCTCCCTTTACATACCTCCCCTTACAGACCTCCCCTTACAGACCTCCCCTTACAGACCTCCCCTTACACCCCTCCCCTTACAGACCTCCCCTTACACACCTCCCCTTACAGACCTCCCCTTACACACCTCCCCTTACAGACCTCCCCTTACACACCTCCCCTTACAGACCTCCCCTTACACACCTCCCCTTACAGACCTCCCCTTACAGACCTCCCCTTACAGACCTCCCCTTACACACCTCCCCTTACAGACCTCCCCTTACAGACCTCCCCTTACACACCTCCCCTTACAGACCTCCCCATACAGACCTCCCCTTACAGACCTCCCCTTACACACCTCCCCTTACAGACCTCCCCTTACACACCTCCCCTTACAGACCTCCCCATACAGACCTCCCCTAACAGACCTCCTTACAGACCTCCCCTTACAGACCTCCCCTTACAGACCTCCCCATACACACCTCCCCTTACAGACCTCCCCTTACACACCTCCCCTTACAGACCTCCCCATACAGACCTCCCCTAACAGACCTCCTTACAGACCTCCCCTTACACACCTCCCCTTACAGACCTCCCCATACAGACCTCCCCTAACAGACCTCCTTACAGACCTCCCCTTACACACCTCCCCTTACAGACCTCCCCTTACACACCTCCCCTTACAGACCTCCCCATACAGACCTCCCCTAACAGACCTCCTTACAGACCTCCCCTTACACACCTCCCCTTACAGACCTCCCCATACAGACCTCCCCTTACAGACCTCCCCTTACACACCTCCCCTTACAGACCTCCCCTTACACACCTCCCCTTACAGACCTCCCCATACAGACCTCCCCTAACAGACCTCCTTACAGACCTTCCCTTACAGACCTCCCCTTACATACCTCCCCTTACATACCTCCCCTAACAGACCTCCTTACAGACCTTCCCTTACACACCTCCCCTTACAGACCTCCCCTTACACACCTCCCCCTTACAGACCTCCCCATACAGACCTCCCCTTACAGACCTCCTTACAGACCTCCCTTTACACACCTCCCCTTACATACCTCCCTTTACATACCTCTCCTTACAGACCTCCCCTTACAGACCACCCCTTACAGACCGCCCCTTTACAGACCTCCCCTTACAGACCTTCCCTTACAGACCTCCCTTTACAGACCGCCCCTTACACACCTCCCTTACACACCTCCCCTTACAGACCTCCCCTTACAGACCTCCCTTTACACACCTCCCCTTTACATACCTCCCTTTACATACCTCCCTTTACATACCTCCCCTTACAGACCTCCCCTTACACACCTCCCCTTACACACCTCCCCTTACAGACCTCCCCTTACAGACCGCCCCTTACACACCTCCCCTTACACACCTCCCCTTACATACCTCCCCTTACAGACCTCCCTTTACACACCTCCCCTTACATACCTCCCTTTACATACCTCCCCTTACAGACCTCCCCTTACAGACCTCCCCTTACACACCTCCCCTTACAGACCTCCCCTTACAGACCTCCCCTTACAGACCTCCCCTTACAGACCTCCCCTTACATACCTCCCCTTACAGACCTCCCCTTACATACCTCCCTTTACATACCTCTCCTTACAGACCTCCCCTTACAGACCTCCCCTTACATACCTCCCCTTACATACCTCCCCTTACATACCTCCCCTTACATACCTCCCCTTACATACCTCCCCTTACATACCTCCCCTTACATACCTCCTCTTACAGACCTCCCTTTACAGACCTCCCCTTACACACCTCCCCTTACATACCTCCCCTTACAGACCACCCCTTACAGACCTCCCCTGACAAACCTCCCCTTACAGACCACCTCCCCTTACAGAACTTCCCTTACAGACCTCCCCTTACATACCTCCCCTTACAGACCTCCCCTTACAGACCTCCCCTTACAGACCTCCTTACATACCTCCCCTTACAGAACTTCCCTTACAGACCTCCCCTAACATACCTCCCCTTACACCTCCTTACAACCTCCCCTTACAGACCACCCCCTTACAGACCTCCCCTTACAGACCTCCCTTACATACCTCCCTTTACAGACCTCCCCTTACAGACCCCCCCTTACATACCTCCCTTACATACCTCCTTACAGACCTCCCCTTACAGACCTCCCCTTACATACCTTTCCTTTAAGACCTCCCCTTATTGACCTCCCCTTACAGACCTACCTTTACACACCTCCCCTTACATACCTCTCTTTACAGACCTCTCCTTACAGACCTCCCCTTACAGACCGCCCCTTACATACCTCCCCTTACAGACCTCCCCTTACAGACCGCCCCTTACATACCTCCCCTTACAGACCTCCCCTTACAAACCCTCCCTTACAGACCCCCTACAGACCTCCCTTTACAGACCGCCCTTACAAACCTCCCCTTAAAACCCCCCTCCCCTTACAGACCTCCTTACAGACCTCCCCTTACACACCCCCTTCCCAACCCTTACTGTCCCCTTAAGACCCCCTTACCCCCCCCTTTACAACCGCCCTTACAACCCCCCCTACAGGACCCCCCCTACAAACCCATTCAACCCCTACAACACCCCCTACATACCCCCCTTTACAGACCTCCCCTTACAGACCCCCCTACAACCTCCCTTACAACCTCCCCTTACCACCTCCCCTTACAGACCCCCCCTTTATACCCCCTTTAAAAAACCTCCCAAACAAAACCCTCCCTTACAGACCCCCCTTACACACCTCCCTACAGACCTCCCCTTACATACCTCCCTTAAACCCCCACATCCCTTCCTTTACACACCCCCTTACAACCCCCCTTACAGCCCCCCCCTTACATACCTCCCCCTTCAGCCCCCCCCTTACAACCCTCCCCTTACATACCCCCTTACAGACCTCCCCTTACAGCCCCTCCCTACATACCTCCCTTTACATACCTCCCTTTACATACCTCCCTTACAAACTCCCTTACATACTCCTTACAACCCCCCCTTACAGACTCCCTTACATACCTCCCTTTACATACTCCCTTACAACCTCCCCTTACAGACCTCCCCTTACATACCTCCATTACAACCCCCCCTTTACATACCCCCCTTACATACCTCCCCTTACATACCTCCCTTTACAACCTCCCTTTAAACCCTCCCCTACAGACCTCCCCCTACCCTTACATACCCCCTTTCCCAACACCCCCCTTACAGACCTCCCACACCCCTCCAAGCCCCCTTACAGACCCCCTACACATTCCCTTACACACTCTCTTACAGACCGCCCTACACACCTCCCCTTTACACACCTCCCTTACAGACCTCCCCTTACACACCTCCCTTTACAGCCCACCCCTTACAGACCTCCCCTACAACCTCCCTTTAACAACCTCCTTACAACCTCCCTTACAACCTCCCCTTACTACCTCCCTTACATACCTCCCCTACGACCCCCCAAAAACACCCCTTTACGACTCCACACCCAAAGACCCCCACATAACCCCCCTACAGACCCCCCCCCGCACAGCCCCTTTTACAACCTCCCCGTACATACTCCCCTTACAACCTCCCTTACAACCTCCCCTTAAACCCCCTACATACCCCCTTACATACCTCCCCTTTACATACCTCCCCTTTACATACCCCCCTTACATCCCTCCCCCTTACATACCTCCCCTTACAGACCCCCCTTTACACACCTCCCTTACAGACCTCCCTTTACAGACCTCCCCTTACAGCCCTCCCCTTACATACCTCCCCTTACAGACCTCCCTTTACAGACCTCCCCTTACAGACACCTCCCTTACATACCTCCCTTACACACCTCCCCTTACAGACCTCCCTTTACAGACCTCCCCTTACAGACCTCCCCTTACATACCTCCCCTTACAGACCTCCCTTTACAGACCTCCCCTTACAGCCCTCCCCTTACATACCCCCCCTTACACACCTCCCTTACATACCTCCCCTTTACAGACCGCCCCTTACAACACCTCCCTTACACGACCTCCCCTTACAGACCTCCCCTTACAGACCTCCCTCTTACACTACCTCCCTTTAACAGACCTCCCTGTTACACTACCTCCCCTTTACATACCTCCCCTACAGCACCCTCCCCTTTACATACTTCCCCTTACAGACCTCCCTTTACAAGCCCGCCCCTTTACACTACTCTCCCCTTACAGACCTCCCCTTTACATACCTTCCCCTTTCACAGCCTCCCCTTACATACCTCCCTTACAGGACCTCCCCTTACATACCTCCCTTACAGACCTCCACCCCTGACTACCCTCCCCTTACAGACCTTCCCTTTACAGACCTCCCCTTACAGACCTCCCTTACATACCCTCCCTTTACATCCCTTCCCCTTTACAGACCTACCCTTACAAGACCTCCGCTTTACACTACCTCCCCTTTACATACCTCCCCTTTACAGACCTCCCCGTTACACTACATCCCCTTTAACCCCTCCCCTACATACCTTCCCTTAACATACCTCCCCTTCCCAGACCTCCTTACATACTCCCCACTCCCCAAAAGACTTCTCCCCTTACAAACCATCAATTACACCCCCTTACAACCCCCCTAAAACCCCCTTACATACCTCCTAAACCCCCAAGAAACACCTCCCTTACAACCGCCCGTACAACCCCTTAACCTCCCCTTACATACCGCCCCTTTACACACCTCCCTTACAAACTCCCTTTACAACACCTCCCCTTACAACCTCCTTTTCCCGCCCCTTACATACCTCCCTTAAAACCCTCCCTTACAGAACCCCCAAGACTCCCTTACAGCACCCCTAAAACTCCCCAACCTCCCCTTACAACCCCCTTAATATCCCCTACATACGACCGGACAACCCCCAAAAACCCCCTACAACCACCCCCCACAACGCCCGGAAAACCCCGGTACACACCCCCCAACACCCCACAACCCCACACCCCAAACCCCCCACACCCGCCCAACAACCCGCCACAACCCCCCACAACCCCCCCACAACCCGCCCCAACATACCCCCAAAACCCGCCTACAACCGCCCCACAACCCCCTACCCCCACAACCCTTACAACCTCCCCTTACATACCTCCCTTTACAGACCTCCCCGGAAACCGCACGGGAACTCACAACCGCCCCGGACAACCCCCGTAAAACCCGGGGCCCCAACCTCCCACAACCCCCGGACAAAGCCCCGGTAAGACCCCCAACACCCCCCGTAAAGGGACAACCCCCGGGAAAACCCCCCACAACCCCCGACAACCCCCTTACATAACCTCCCTTAAAACCGCCCCATTACATACCTCCCCGGTAAATCCTTTCACCCCTTAAATACCTCCTCTACATACCCCTTACATACCTCCCCCTTTACATACCCCCTCACCCCTTAAACCCCCTTACAACCCCTACATACCCCCTTTACATACTCCCCTTAATACCCCTCACTTAAAACCTCCCTACATCCCCCCCTTACATACCTCCCCTACATACCTCCCCTTCAACCTCCCCTACCCTTACATACCCCTTACATACCTCCCCTTACATACCTCCCTTACATACCTCCCTTTACATACCTCCCCTTTACATCCCTCCCTTACATACCTCCCTTACATACCTCCCCTTACATACCTCCCCTTTACAGACCTCCCCTTACAGACCCCCCCTTTACATACCTCCCCTTTACACACCTCCCTTACAACCTCCTTACATACCTCCCTTAAAACCCTCCCTTAAACCTCCCCTTACAGCCCCCCCCCTACATACCTCCCTTTACATACCTCCCCTTTACATACCTCCCCTTTACATACCTCCCCTTACATACCTCCCTTACATACCCCCCCTTACAGACCTCCCCTTACAGACCTCCCCTTACTTTAACCCCCCTTTACTTTACCTCCCTTTACACACCCTCCCCTTAATACCTCCCTTACAAAACCTCCCCTTACAGACCTCCCTTTACATACCTCCCCTTACATACCTCCCCTTCAACCCCCCCTTACATACCTCCCCTTACATACCTCCCCTTACAGACCTCCCTTACATCCCTCCCCTTAATACCCCCTTACAGACCTCCTTTACAACCTCCTCTTAAAACACCCCTTTAAACCTTCCCCTACAGACCTCCCTTACATACCCCCTTTACATACCCCCCCTTACAACTCCCTTCCCATACCTCCCCTTACACACCCCCCTTAACGACCTCCCTTTCCCGACCTCCCCTTACAGACTCCCCTACAACCTCCCCTTTACACCCCTCCCCTTTACACCCCCTTTACATACCTCTCCTTACAGACCGCCCTTACATACCTCCCTACAGACCTCCCCTTACATACCTCCCCTTACATACCTCCCTTTACATACCTCCCCTTTACAGACCTCCCCTTACACACCTCCCCTTTACACACCTCCCCTTACATACCTCCCTTACACACCTCCCCTTACATACCTCCCCTTACATACCTCCCCTTACACACCTCCCCTTACATACCTCCCCTTACACACCTCCCCTTACATACCCCCCCTTACACACCTCCCCTTACACACCTCCCCCTACATACCTCCCACACAACCCCCTTACATACCTCCCCTTACATACCCCCCCTTACATACCTCCCCTTACACACCTCCCCTTACACACCTCCCCTTACATACCTCCCCTTACATACCTCCCCTTACATACCTCCCCTTACATACCCCCTTACAGACCTCCCCTTTACATACCTCCCCTTACATACCTCCCCTTTACACACCCCCTTACATACCTCCACAGACCCCCTTACAACCTCCCCTACACACCCCCAAAAACACACCTCCCCTTACATACCTCCCCTTACAACCCCCTACAACCCCCTTACAGACCTCCCCTTACATACCTCCCCTTACATACCTCCCCTTACACACCTCCCCTTACATACCTCCCTTTACAGACCTCCCCTACATACCCCCCCTTACCACCTCCCCTTACCCCTCCCTTACGGGACTCCCCTTACATACCCCTACATCCCTCCCCTTACATACCTCCCCTTTACACACCTCCCCTTACATACCCCCCCTTACATACCTCCCCTTACATACCTCCCCTTACATACCTCCCTTACATACCTCCCTTACATACCTCCCCTTACATACCCCCCCTTTACAGACCCCCCCTTACATCCCTCCCCTTACACACCTCCCCTTACAACCTCCTTACAGCCCCTCCCTTACAACCTCACAATACTCCCCTTACAACTCCGACACACCTCCCTTACAACCCCCCTACAACCCCCCTTACACACCTCCCTAATACCCCCGTACAACCTCCCCTACATAACCCTTAACATACCTCCCCTTTACATACCTCCCCCCTTTACACACCTCCCCTTACATACCTCCCCTTACAGACCTCCCCTTACCTACCTCCTCTTACATAACCTCCCTTACATACCTCCCTTTACAGACCTCCCCTTACATACCTCCCCTTACACACCTCCCCTTACATACCTCCCTTTACAGACCTCCCCTTACATACCTCCCTTTACACACCTCCCCTTACATACCTCCCCTTACACACCTCCCCTTACATACCTCCCTTTACAGACCTCCCCTTACATACCTCCCCTTACACACCTCCCCTTACAGACCTCCCCTTACAGACCTCCCCTTACATACCTCCCTTTACAGACCTCCCTTTACAGACCTCCCTTTACAGACCTCCCCTTACAGACCTCCCCTTACAGACCTCCCCTTACAGACCTCCCCTGACAGACTACAGACCTCCCCTTACAGACCTCCCCTGACATATTACAGACCTCCCCTGACAGATTACAGACCTCCCCTGACAGACTACAGACCCCAGCTTACAGACCTCCCCTGACAGACTACAGACCTCCCCTTACAGACCTCCCCTGACAGATTACAGACCTCCCCTGACATATTACAGACCTCCCCTTACAGACCTCCCCTGACAGACTACAGACCTCCCCTTACTGACCTCCCCTGACAGACTACAGACCTCCCCTTACATACCTCCCCTGACAGATTACAGACCTCCCCTGACAGACTACAGACCCCAGCTTACAGACCTCCCCTGATAGACTACAGACCTCCCCTTACAGACCTCCCCTGACAGATTACAGACCTCCCCTGACATATTACAGACCTCCCCTTACAGACCTCCCCTGACAGATTACAGACCTCCCCTTACATACCTCCCCTGACAGACTACAGACCTCCCCTTACAGACCTCCCTTGACAGATTACAGACCTCCCCTTACATACCTCCCCTGACAGATTACAGACCTTCCCTTACAGACCTCCCCTGACAGATTACAGACCTACCCTGACAGATGACAGACCTCCCCTTACAGACCTCCACTGACAGACTACAGACCACCCCTTAGAGACCTCCCCTGACAGACTACAGACCTCCCCTTACAGACCTCCCCTGACAGATTACAGACCTCCCTTTACAGACCTCCCCTTACATACCTCCCCTGACAAACCTCCCCTTACATACCTTCCCTTACAGACCTCTCCTTACAGACCTCTCCTACAGACCTCCCCTTACAGACCTTTACTTACAGACCTCCCCTTACAGACCTCTCCTTACAGACCTCCCCTTACAGACCTCCCCTAACATACCTCCCCTTACACACCTTCCATCCCCTTACATACCTCCCCTTAGGGACCTCCCCTTACGGATCTCCCCTTACAGACCCCCCCTTACAGACCTCCCCTTACACACCTTCCCTTACAGACCACCCCTTACATACCTTTACTTACAGACCTCCCTTACAGACCACCTCCCCTTACAGAACTTCCCTTACAGAGCTCCCCTTACAGATCTTCCCTTACAGACCTCCCCTTACAGACCTCCCCTTACATACCTCCCTTTACAGACCTCTCTCCTTACAGACCTTCCTTTACAGACCCCCCCCCCCCCCTTACAGACCTCCCCTTACAGACCTCCCCTTACAGACCTCCCCTTACAGACCTCCCCTTACAGACCTCCCTTTACACACCTCCCTTTACAGACCTCCCCTTACATACTTCCCCTTACAGACCTCCCTTTACAGACCTCCCCTTAGATACCTCCCTTTACAGACCTCCCTTTACAGACCTCCCCTTACAGACCTTCCCTTACAGACCTCCCTTTACAGACCTCCCCTTACAGACCTCCTTTTACAGACCTCCCTTTACAGACCTCCCCTTACATAATTCCCCTTACAGACCTCCCTTTACAGACCTCCCCTTACAGACCACCCCTTACAGACCTCCCCATACAGACCTCCCCTTACAGACCTCCCCTTACAGACCTCCCCTTACAGACCACCCCTTACAGACCACCCCTTACAGACCTCCCCATACAGACCTCCCCTTACAGACCTCCCCTTACAGACCACCCCTTACAGACCACCCCTTACAGACCACCCCTTACAGACCTCCCCTTACAGACCTCCCCTTACAGACCTCCCCTTACAGACCTCCCCATACAGACCTCCCCTTACAGACCTCCCATTACAGACATCCCCTTACAGACTTCCCCTTACAGACCTCCCCTTATAGACCTCCCTTTACACACCTCCCGTTACAGACCTCCCCTTACAGACCTCCCCTTACAGACCTCCCCTTACAGACCTCCCCTTATTGACCTCCCCTTACAGACCTCCCCTTACAGACCTCCCCTTACAGATCCTTACAAATTACCGGTAAATATACCTATACAGGTAACAAATTACCGGTAAATATACCTACACATGTAACAAATTACCGGTAAATATACCTACACAGGTAAGATATTACCGGTAAATATACCTAACACATGTAACAAATTACCGCTAAATATATCTATACAGGAAACAAATTACCAGTAAATATACCTAACACAGGTAACAAATTACCGTTAAGTATATCTACACAGGTAACAAATTACCGGTAAATATACCTACACAGGTAACAAATTACCGCTAAATATATCTATACAGGAAACAAATTACTGGTAAATATACCTACACAGGTAACAAATTACCGGTAAATATACCTACACAGGTAACAAATTACCGGTAAATATACCTACACATGTAACAAATTACCGGTAAATATACCTACACAGGTAACAAATTACCGGTAAATATACCTACACATGTAACAAATTACCGGTAAATATACCTATACATGTACCAATTACCGGTAAATATACCTACACATGTAACAAATTACCGGTAAATATACCTACAGGTAACAAATTACCGGTAAATATACCTATACATGTAACAAATTACCGGTAAATATACCTACAGGTAACAAATTACCGGTAAATATACCTATACATGTAACAAATTACCGGTAAATATACCTACACAGGTAACAAATTACCGGTAAATATACCTAACACAGGTAACAAATTACCGGTAAATATACTTATACAGGTAACAAATTACCGGTAAATATACTTATACAGGTAACAAATTACCGGTAAATATACCTACACAGGTAACAAATTACCGGTAAATATACTTATACAGGTAACAAATTACCGGTAAATATACTTATACAGGTAACAAATTACCGGTAAATATACCTATACAGGTAACAAATTACCGGTAAATATACCTATACAGGTAACAAATTACCGGTAAATATACTTATACAGGTAACAAATTACCGGTAAATATACTTATACAGGTAACAAATTACCGGTAAATATACTTATACAGGTAACAAATTACCGGTAAATATTCCTACACAGGTAACAAATTACCGGTAAATATACCGGTAAATATACTTATACAGGTAACAAATTACCGGTAAATATACCTACACAGGTAACAAATTACCGGTAAATATACCTACACAGGTAACAAATTACCGGTAAATATACTTATACAGGTAACAAATTACCGGTAAATATACCTACACAGGTAACAAATTACCGGTAAATATACCTACACATGTAACAAATTACCGGTAAATATACCTACACAGGTAACAAATTACCGGTAAATATACCTACACATGTAACAAATTATCGGTAAATATACCTACACATGTAACAAATTACCGGTAAATATACCTATACAGGTAACAAATTACCGGTAAATATACCTATACATGTAACAAATTACCGGTAAATATACCTAACACAGGTAACAAATTACCGGTAAATATACCTACACAGGTAACAAATTACCGGTAAATATACTTATACAGGTAACAAATTACCGGTAAATATACCTACACAGGTAACAAATTACCGGTAAATATACCTATACAGGTAACACATTACCGGTAAGTATACCTACAGGTAACAAATTACTGGTAAGCATACCTACACAGGTAACAAATTACCGGTAAATATACCTACACAGGTAACAAATTACCGGTAAATATACCTACAGGTAACAAATTACCGGTAAATATACCTATACAGGTAACAAATTACCGGTAAGTATACCTACACAGGTAACAAATTACCGGTAAATATACCTATACAGGTAACAAATTACCAGTAAATATACCTATACAGGTAACAAATTACCGGTAAATATACCTATACAGGTAACAAATTACCGGTAAATATACCTACAGGTAACAAATTACCGGAAAGTATACCTATACAGGTAACAAATTACCGGTAAATATACCTACACAGGTAACAAATTACCGGTAAATATACCTACACAGGTAACAAATTACCGGTAAATATACATACACAGGTAACAAATTACCGTAAATATACCTACAGGTAACGAATTACCGGTAAATATACCTACAGGTAACAAATTACTGGTAAATATACCTACAGGTAACAAATTACCGGTAAATATACCTACACATGTAACAAATTACCGGTAAATATACCTATACAGGTAACAAATTACCGGTAAATATACCTATACATGTAACAAATTACCGGTAAATATACCTACAGGTAACAAATTACCGGTAAATATACCTACACATGTAACAAATTACCGGTAAATATACCTATACAGGTAACAAATTACCGGTAAATATACCTATACAGGTAACAAATTACCGGTAAATATACCTATACATGTAACAAATTACCGGTAAATATACCTACAGGTAACAAATTACCGGTAAATATACCTACACATGTAACAAATTACCGGTAAATATACCTATACAGGTAACAAATTACCGGTAAATATACCTATACAGGTAACAAATTACCGGTAAATATACCTACACAGGTAACAAATTACCGGTAAATATACCTACACAGGTAACAAATTACCGGTAAATATACCTAACACAGGTAACAAATTACCGGTAAATATACATACACATGTAACAAATTACCGGTAAATTTACCTATACAGGTAACAAATTACCGGTAAATATACCTATACAGGTAACAAATTAACGGTAAGTATACCTACACAGGTAACAAATTACCGGTAAATATACCTATACAGGTAACAAATTACCGGTAAGTATACCTACAGGTAACAAATAAAGTAAAAAGAATAGAATTACTCACATAAAGTTATTGTATCATCGAGCGTTATTCGAAAGCGTTGTTTAAAGAACGTGAATTGTGAGCTATAAATATACTATGTATGTTGTTAGTAATTAAAAACAACTCATTTTTGAAGTAATTTTGTTCATAATCCTATTAGAAATATCTTTGACAATTGACGCTGTGCCAATACCAGGAGGTATGACCGGTTCCACGTCGGGTACACATTAACCACGATGATCATGTTATACAGCTGTAATTAATGTTGTTATTCAATCTACATATAAAAATAATATCTAAAATATTCAGTTGCTTCGACATTTTGTTCCTCGGGTCACGTTATACCTGATCTAAGATGATTCATTTTACACATCTGTTCACTTTTCCTTGTACGAATATGTATTAATCAATTAAATAATGACTCGAGGAGCACTGCTGCAATAAGAGTGATAAGTCTATCTTGTCTGTTCCGTCAACACATTTTCATATATACCTGAAATGTTACCTGATTGACAGTATACGATATTAAGCTTTCATGGCCACGGCATGTATGATGATAGCACAGTTCGGCTTCTGAGAGAATCAAGGTAAGCTCATGAATAAAAATACCATATGGTATTGCAAAATCGAACAAAACTAATATATGCAATATTATATAGAGTTTAATAGTGTCATATGTTCAATATAATATATGTATACACTATCAATACCCAGATCACCAACGGCTTTGATTTAATGTACCGAAACCACGCACAACACAAGCGTTGTCATAGAGCTTAGCTCAACGATACCAGTTTACAAGACAGGAAACGAAAAAAACGAAATATTTTAATTCAAAATTGAGATAACGAGGCAAATATTAACAAGATATAGATTTACATGCCGACTTTTGATACAATGATAATAACACCATGTCTTCCGAAAGGATGAGCATCTCTTGCTTCATCAACGCCATGAAAACCAAAACTAATGAAAACCAAATCCAACAACACCAAAACGTGTTACCGCGTCCTCAAAGTGAGAATCGAGGTTTTAGTTTAAACAATTTTTTTTTATTAACATTCAAGTACACACATCGATACTATAGGATAGGAAAACAAGCTAAAAGCTTATACTGGTTGGAGGTTTTGACAACGGAACCGCCAGATATACCAACGGGTATCAAATATTTCTTAATTTATATTGCCAATTGAAGAAGACAAGTTCCCGATAAGATGACGTCGACCATAAAAATGTCTGTGATCTTCGGCATCATTATCACGATAATGGTAACACCGAAAACAAGCCCTTGGATATCTATCAAGCTGGGAGAAATGAAAACAGGCTGGGTATGCGGGGATGTTACCAACAAAAATGGAACATTAGAAATAAGGAAATTGAAAACCTAGAGCTTACTCTGTATGGATTAGCTTAGTTTTGAGTTGGTAACGTTTCAACAAAATAAAAACTAGAGATAAAAGGTAAACAAAAACATTGATTGTTGTATCAAATTGGTTGTTAGGTGTCACAGCGGTAACATACATGCCTTTCACCCTTGCGGCCGGGGTTCGATTCACCGATCCGACATGAAAAGGTATGGGTTAAACTGCCCGCCCACGTTGGTTTTCTCTGGGTACTCCGGTTTTTCCCACAGTAAAACCCCTCGCGCACTTCCATCCGGGCCAACAAGAGAACTAGAAGTTGTTAACTTGTTTCGCAATTGTTGTAAAACAAATCAAGTTTACATTTTAACGTTTCGACTAAATAAAAGTCCGTTATAAGATGATGTTGTTGAGTCTGTAACACAACTGAATTCAAGTTTTTTAGGGTATATCTGTTCGGCATAGTAAATAAACATCTTTAGAATTTACCGACACATCATCAATATTTGAAAGGCTTTTATTAACGACGTCCTCTCCAGAAGAATTGTAGAAACACCACGAATTGTTGAAGTAAAATAGCATTAGGCTGTAGCTGCTGGCAGTGGATTCGTTATTCGAATCCCCAATAACGAATAACGAATCCGCTGCTAACTTCAGCCCAATAGGTAAACAAGTATGACCATTATAAAGCATTGGAATACATGCCTAATTACAATATAATTTAAATAGAGTTTGATAAGAAGGATAATACCTACTTTTTATAGGTCACATCCACCCATATCCCCAACAAAGTACATGTAACTGTCATCCATGGTTGTTAGTTACACGTAGTAAGTCAGACGTGTCAGTTAGTTAGTGTGGTTGGTTACCCAGTCAGTCAGTCGGTCAGTGTCAGTCAGTCAGTCAGTCAGTCAGTTAGTTAGTTAGTTAGTTAGTCAGTCAGTCAGTCGGTCAGTGTCAGTCAGTTAGTTAGTTAGTTAGTTAGTCAGTCAGTCAGTCGGTCAGTGTCAGTAAGTCAGTCAGTGTCAGTCAGTCAGTCAGTGTCAGTTAGTTAGTTAGTTAGTCAGTCAGTCAGTCGGTCAGTGTCAGTCAGTTAGTTAGTTAGTTAGTTAGTCAGTCAGTCAGTCAGTCGGTCAGTGTCAGTAAGTCAGTCAGTCAGTCAGTCGGTCAGTGTCAGTCAGTCAGTCAGTCAGTCGGTCAGTGTCAGTCAGTCGGTCAGTTAGTTAGTTAGTTAGTCAGTTAGTCAGTCAGTCAGTCAGTCAGTTAGTTAGTCAGTCAGTCAGTCGGTCAGTGTCAGTCGGTCAGTGTCAGTTAGTTAGTGTGGTTGGTTACTCAGTCAGTCAGTCGGTCAGTGTCAGTAAGTCAGTCAGTCAGTCAGTCAGTCAGTCAGTTAGTTAGTTAGTTAGTTAGTCAGTCAGTCAGTCAGTCGGTCAGTGTCAGTCAGTCAGTCAGTCAGTCAGTCAGTCAGTCAGTCCGTCAGTCAGTCGGTCTGTGTCAGTCAGTCAGTCAGTCAGTCGGTCAGTGTCAGTCAGTCAGTCAGTCAGTTAGTCAGTCAGTCGGTCAGTGTCAGTCAGTCAGTCAGTCAGTCAGTCAGTCGGTCGGTCAGTGTCAGTCAGTCGGTCAGTCAGTCGGTCAGTGTCAGTCAGTCAGTCAGTCGGTCAGTGTCAGTCAGTCAGTCAGTCGGTCAGTGTCAGTCAGTCAGTCAGTCAGTCGGTCAGTGTCAGTGTCAGTCAGTCGGTCAGTGTCAGTCAGTCAGTCAGTCAGTCGGTCAGTGTCAGTCAGTCGGTCAGTGTCAGTCAGTCAGTCAGTCAGTCGGTCAGTGTCAGTCAGTCGGTCAGTGTCAGTCAGTCGGTCAGTGTCAGTCAGTCGGTCAGTGTCAGTCAGTCAGTCAGTCAGTCGGTCAGTGTCAGTCAGTCGGTCAGTGTCAGTCAGTCGGTCAGTGTCAGTCAGTCGGTCAGTGTCAGTCAGTCAGTCGGTCAGTGTCAGTCAGTCGGTCAGTGTCAGTCAGTCAGTCAGTCAGTCAGTCAGTCAGTCAGTCGGTCAGTGTCAGTCAGTCAGTCAGTCAGAGTGTCAGTCAGTCAGTCAGTCAGTCAGTCGGTCAGTGTCAGTCAGTCAGTCAGTCAGTCATTAATGTCAGTTAGTCAGTCAGTTGATCAGTCGGACATGTCAGTTAGTAAGTTAGTTAGTCAGTTAGTAAGTCAGTCAGTCAATCGGACATATAATTATTCAGTCATGCCAGTATGTCAGCTAGTTAGTCAGTCGGACATATTAATTAGTCAGTCATGTCAATTAGTTAGTGTAATTGGTTACTCAGTCATTCAGTCAGTCGGTCTGTGTCAGTCAGTCAGTCAGTCAGTCAGTCGGACATGTCAGTTAGTAAGTTAGTCGGTCAGTCGGACATGTCAGTTAGTAAGTTAGTCGGTCAGTCGGACATGTCAGTTAGTAAGTTAGTCGGTCAGTCGGACATGTCAGTTAGTAAGTTAGTCGGTCAGTCGGACATGTCAGTCAGTCGGTCAGTCAGTCAGTCGGACATGTCAGTCAGTCGGTCAGTCAGTCAGTCGGACATGTCAGTTAGTAAGTTAGTCGGTCAGTCGGACATGTCAGTTAGTAAGTTAGTCGGTCAGTCAGACATGTCAGTTAGTAAGTTAGTCGGTCAGTCGGACATGTCAGTTAGTAAGTTAGTCCTCAGTCAGTCAGTGTGGTTGGTTGGTTACTCAGTCATGTCAGTAAGTTATTTAGTCAGTCAGCCGGGCATGTTAATTAGTCAGTCATGGTAGTTATTTATTTAGTCATCAGTCAATCAGTTAGTTAGTCATGTCAGTTATTTAGTCAGTTAGCCTGACATGTTAATTAGTCAGTCATGTCAGTTATTTAGTCAGTCAGCCGGGTATGTTAATTAGTCAGTCATGTCAGTTATTTAGTCAGTCGGTCGGTCGGACATGTTAATTAGTCAGTCATGTCAGTTATTTAGTCGGTCGGTCGGTCGGACATGTTAATTAGTCAGCCATGTTAGTTATTTAGCTAGTCATCAGTCAATCAGTGTAGCTGGTTACTCAGTCAGTAAGTCATGTCAGTAAGTTAGTTAGCCAGTAAGCTGGACATGTCAGTAAGTCAGTCATGTCAGTTAGTCAGTCAATCAGTCGGTCGGTCGGACATGTTAATTAGTCAGTCATGTCAGTTAGTCAGTCAGTCAGTCGGTCGGTCGGACATGTTAATTAGTCAGCCATGTTAGTTATTTAGCTAGCCATCAGTCAATCAGTGTAGCTGGTTACTCAGTCAGTCAGTCATGTCAGTAAGTTAGTTAGCCAGTAAGCTGGACATGTCAGTTAGTTTGTCAGACATGTATATTAATCAGTAATGTCAGTAACTTACATGTAGTCAGTCGAACATATCAGTTAGTCAGTTTTGTCAATTAGTCAGTCAGTCGGACATGTTAGTTAGTTAGTCAGTCGGTCATGTCAGTTAGTCAGTTAGTTGGTTAGTTAGTTGGTTATTTAGTTAGTCAGTTAGTCAGTCAGTCATCGGACATGTCAGTTAGTTATGTCAGTTTGTTAGTCAGTCGGATATGTCAGTAAATGAGTCATGTCAGTAAGTAAGTTGGTAAGTGAGTTTTTCGGACATGTCAGTTATTTAATTAGTCAGTCGGTTATGTCAGTTATTTAGTCAGTCAGTCGGTCAGATATATAAGTTAGTTTGTTAATTAGTTAGTTACCATGGTTTATTTATATGGACAGTAAAACGCAGCATACATATACCTTAATTTAATTCGCTTGGTTTTTTTAAAGTACCAAATGACATAAAGTGTATTCCCCGAGGAAACTTCTGCGATGAGGATTGGATCTCTTTCTAACTGGAATCAATTAGTCGATAGCATAAACTATCTGTTAGGTCTGCATCACCAAGTTTTGTCTAATTAGCATCACCACTCAGAAAATCTAAATATTGATTTTTCTTAACATTAAAGTAAGAAAAGGGTTTAAAAAAAACCCAACCAAAAGCTATTCCTTCCTGTCTGTAACATACAAATATGTACACACATACTAAAGTATTCATGATCTGGGTCGAATTCTCGTGATTGTCATTAAAATCATTACTTTGTACATGAATATTAACGAAAGCTGGTAAAAGTCAAGGCGCCGTGTACGATCAGTCCCAGTCCTAACTCGGTGTGTTCCGCGTGACAGAGCGACTCTGTCAGATGACAACACTAATCAGCAGACTTAGCTGTGAACATGATGACGAAGAAAGCACGTGTGATTGTGGTATTCCTTACGTTCTTTTTGTTTATGTATAGAGAAGGTAAGTTGACCTTGTCGTAAAATGTCTGTTGTTTTCCTTACGTTCTTCTTGTTTATGTATAGAGAAGGTAAGTTGACCTTGTCGTAAAATGTCTGTTGTTTTCCTTGCGTTCTTCTTGTTAATGTATAGAGAAGGTAAGTTGACCTTGTCGTAAAATGTCTGTTGTTTGATATGGTTCTAATATTTTGTATTATTTGAGATTGTTGGGTAGTAAGCTCTGATGGTGATCTTTAAGTCTCGAAAATTTTCTGGATGGTAAAATTTTCTCGATGGTAAGCTCTTTTGGCGGTCTGTAAGTCCCGGAAGTCTGCTGAATGACAAGCTCTGATGGTGGTCTATAAGTCCCGGAAGTTTGCTGGGTGGCGAGTTCTGATGGTGGTCTATAAGTCCCGAAAGTCTGCTGGGTGGCGAGTTCTGATGGTGGTCTATAAGTCCCGGAAGTTTGTTGGGTGGCGAGTTCTGATGGTGGTCTATAAGTCCCGGAAGTTTGCTGGGTGGCGAGCTCTGATGGTGGTCTATAAGTCCCGGAAGTTTGTTGGGTGGCGAGCTCTGATGGTGGTCTATAAGTCCCGGAAGTTTGCTGGGTGGCGAGCTCTGATGGTGGTCTATAAGTCCCGGAAGTTTGCTGGGTGGCGAGCTCTGATGGTGGTCTATAAGTCCCGGAAGTTTGCTGGGTGGCGAACTCTGATGGTGGTCTATAAGTCCCGGAAGTTTGCTGGGTGGCGAACTCTGATGGTGGTCTATAAGTCCCGGAAGTTTGCTGGGTGGCGAGCTCTGATGATGATCTTCAAGTCCCGAATATTAGCTGGATGGTAAAATTGTCCCGATGGTAAGCTCTACTGGCGGTATGTAAGTCCCGGAAGTTTCCTGGGCGATTTGCTATCACACCTTCCTACGAATAACGACACACAAACTAACATGTATTAAAACAATGCACCTAATCTTCTTTATTTTAACAAGAACCGTTGCGATATACCGGATTTTCTTTGTGTTGATGACCAGCACTTAAGAGATGTAGAAACACAGGTGTATGATGCTGTTTTATATCCACTATTCACTATATCATGTTTATGTCACTTTTTATCAATGAAATATCAAAAATTATCAACTTGATGAAAAACTTCTTACATTGTGCAACTGTTGGTATTGACAAAGGAGGTAGCTGCCTTCCATGTACCGCCTTGCCTTTTTGAGGGGTGCCGACATGGGCCAATGTGCGTCCCCTCGGTATTACATGCTGGACAGAAAGATATTTTAGGTCAGATACCTATTGGTATGCTAAATTTCATATAATGTAATTCAAATAATTTTGGGAGTACAAAGGGCAGAGGATGTAAATGAAATTCCACTTTTTGAAGTTCAAAAATTCAATATTGGAATAAAAAGATTGTTTTTGCAGTTTCTTTCATATACATATAAGGTTTTGAAAATTCAGATGATAAAACTGTTGTTTAAACAGGTCACAGCCACCAAGTTTTACGTCAGGTCGATTTTACTTTAGGAAACGAAATACTAATACTTTTCCCCTATGAAATAATAATATCAATTAACGGTTAGAAACTTTGTCGCCATACGGTAAAACACACTACCGCCGTGAAATAATATTCCCCTATCTATGTGAACTGTTCGAAGACATTGGTTTTGGTCATTCACCATATGTATGAAACGCTGATTCGATTTAAGTCCCCAATTTGACTTTAGAAATTGAATTTTTGGATATATCAGACATTTCTTGTTGTAAACTAGCGTATACTCAAGTCTGTACAATGGCAACCACAGGTGTATCAGGAATTGCGACACAAAGGTAAATTCCATCAACCATGACCAGGTAAACGTCAATAACGTGCATACCCAGTCATCGATATCGAGTTCATGATCAACGACACCCGTACACTCGAATACAGTAACATATCAACAGGCGCTCTTGCTTTCCTCGCCATTATTTGACACTGAAAGCAGATAATGCTTGATTATTGAAATATCACCTAACAATTCTTCTCAAACTTACCACAAGACATCATTTCCACACCAAAATCCTACCTCATCTGCAATGGCAGATTCTGTATATAAAGCTATTTCAACTCCACTTTTTTTAGAAAACATCTAATTCAAATGCTAGTCCTGACTGTAGCCAGCATGGCGACTTCTATTCTACAAAAAGCGTTACTTGAGGAGATCAATTTAATCATTGAAAAAAAATATGTCCAAATTAATAGGTGTTATTAAGTCATTTGATAAATCGGTCAAATGTTGCGTTTCGCTTAATGGTAAATGTTCTATTTTTTTCGAAAGCAATGTCGGATTAATGCAAGGGGAAATTCTATCACCTCTATTGTTTTCACTTTTCGTAACCGATTTTGAAACTTCTTTTAAAGAGAGTGGTGCTACAGCCTATGATTTCGGTGAATTAAGCTTATTTCTCCTTATGTACGCAGATGATCTTGTCATGTTTTCTAAATCGGTGAAAGGTCTTCAAAGTCTTTTAGATAGTCTATATGATTATTAAAACAAGTAGAAATTTACTGTAAATACAGAAAAAAAAACGAATATTGTAGTCTTTAGAAATGGGGATCGCTTAGAAGATATTGAAACTTGGACATATATTGATAAGGTAGTAGATTTTTTCCCCAGCTTTTTAGGAGTTCAGCTCAAGTATAATAATAAATTCAATGATGTGCAGAAGCAATAAGCTGATAAAGGCCTGAAAGCTATGTTTGACCTCCTTTCCAGTCGTTTTAATATGAGTTTTAACTGTAAAACCTTATTGTATCTGTTTGATACACATGTTTGTAGTATAATGAATAACGCTTGTAGAGTCTTGGGATCATCGAAGGCGATAGACATTGAAAAGGTATATTTGCTTTTTTTTTTTTAAATCTTAAAGTTAAAAAGAACGCTACATGATAGATTTATGTTGGTTTACACATTAAACCACTTAATCTAGAACCCACTATGGCTTCCTTGTCCTGAAAACTGATTGGTCATGCCAGTGTTGGTCTACATCGTAGTTCTAAATCTCCACGTCGACCATACCTAATATTTAGAGATATTGATTGGTAGCGAAATCTACATGACTTGGAGTTTGTCTTAGACCTTTTGACTATTAGATGCAAAGGCTTACTGATTTCCAAATGCATGCAGTATCCTAAATAGTATAGGTTACTGGGTATATGGGCACATACCGTAATTGTTTTCTGTCCTGTAGGAAACTGGCAATAACAATCCTTTATGGGTTAATGGTGTCGGACCTGTCACGCCTGATAAAAAAATAGTGCTTTACACTGCTCTAAACTGACAGTGATATTTGGTATGTGCCATAGGAAATCCGAAGGTATTCCATATCTAAATTTGGAAAGTCACAATTGCATCTATTTTGACAAATATCAACTTGGACCTTCTGATAAGATCTTGCTCATCTTTCGCACGTTGAGCTAAGGTATTTTGAAAACTAAGGCGCCCTTTCATTTTGTCAGCCACCGCCCTACCATTTGCGTCTTGCTCTGGTGTTCTAACATATATGGGTCCTCGGAATCCATTCAGACAGGCCCTGGGTCATCGGAATCCATCCAGACAGGCTCTTACTATTCTAACGAATCGAATGCCTCGATGCGTCAATAAGATAGTTGGGGACAAGTTGTGTTTTGAAAAGCAGCCATTGGTTGAAGCGTCTGTGATATAGCTCCACTTCATATCTGGATTTAGTTATAGAACTATCACTGTTAGCTTGTAGGTCGTCATATTGAGCCTGCACAGCTTTTAGATAAGATGACATCTTTGTTGTCAAACCGCATGATTCCAAAAATGGCAAAACATCCCTAAACCTCTATCAACAACGGCATTGTAATTTTTCTCCAGCCAAGAGAGACTATCCAAGATGGCTGATGAATATTCGCATTATCAAGCTTCAAATAGTTCCGCTTCTCTTCTTCTGGCCACAGTAGGAGATTCTCTGGAGCTTGTGATCAGAACTCTTAGGAAATAAGATAAATGTACCGCCAAGTATGACAGTCATCCGTTTGCCAAAATATGATCGCAGAACGCTGTGCTTTGCTCAGAATATTTTCTGTTGTAAGATGTTCTCGTCCAAGGAACAGTAAGACATTGGTTAAGTCTAATGTTTTTCTATGGAATGAAATGTTTTCGATATACTTGAAACTAAAATGTTAAAAAGAGTTGAACACTGTTTCCCCGATATGTGCGTCGTCACTTTTACCCATAATAACAGTAGTGCATCCTCGTGGTTCGGAGTGTAAATACCAGTGTGAACAGAGGACGAACAATGTGAAAGAATTTCTAGAAACTTTGGTCTTGTCCAGCCCGTCAATGCTTTTCAATCTGCATCATCGAGAGATGAGACACACATATTAACATTCAAAATATCATTGATGATTTTCATTGATCTGGAGGGTAGCTGGGAAGTCATCATTTCTCTTCCATCAGTGCGATTTTCAAGCTGCCGTCAGACGCGATTTATAAATAGGATAGAAGCACTTTATAATACATGTACTCTAATTATGGACATAAAAGCTGTTTATCTTTATTTAAGAAACATTAAGATTAATGTCAAAAGAACAATGGGATAGGGATATATGGGGTGGATTTGTTTTATTACTATCGGTCATGTAATGTATCGTATTTAACGCCCTAATTATAATTAACAGTGATGGTCTTTAAAGAACGTGGCCTTCAGTTGTCAGCATTACATGTATGCGGCTTGTTATATATTCGGAATAGGTACATGTGTACATTTATGTTTGGAGTGTACAGGGTGGTCTGTTATATATTAGGAACAAGTACATATGTACATTAATGTTTGGAGTGTGTCAGGGTTGTATGTTATGTCCATTATCGTTCAGCAAGTCATTGTCACAGCCAAGCCAAAAATCAACACCTTGAACAAATATTAGATTTTTGATCTTTGGGCAGGAGTAGGGTAAGTGATAAAGCTCTCTATACGCTAAATATTTTGAATGGACTGAATATGAAAGGCATTCAAAATGTAATTTGTTTAAAAAAAAAAACTCTTTCTCAAAATGCTTAAAAAATAAGTATTGTTGGCGATATACTACTGTGACCAATTCATTGAAATGTAGCATAACATATGTATATCCCTTGAAGAATGAAAGCATACATGTATTGTATTTTGTGATATTTCAAAAGCATTTGATCAGGTTCGGCATAACAGTGTGTATATAAGATTAAATTATAATGGCAAGGTACATGTATTGGTCTCGTTAAAGAATTATTTATATCAAAGGAAGCGACAAGTTTGTTTTAATGAGTCTTTCTCGAGATTAGGTTCTATTGATGCTGAGAATACACAAGGTTCTGTCCTAGGTCCTTTATTATTCTTTATCTATAGATGTCTTTGACTCAGCATCGCGTCTTTTCGCAGACAAATATTTTCTTCGGTACTCTTCCTGCCTAGGAATTCAAACTATATTCAAGAAATACCTCGCAGGTGGGCAAAAACTTAGCTTGTCTTAACTTTTCATCCCGATAAAACTGATATTATTTTATCTGAAATAGAAATGATATTAACAAACTGACTGAATCAGTTATGAAGAAAGTAAATTTCTTGAGAAAGATGGAATCTTTATTAAAGCGAGACGGTCTTTTATGGATATACTGAACTTGTATTTTATCCCATATGAGAATATGCATGTGAAGATTGGGACGGTTGCCCGAGTTCTGAATCTGAAAAATTAGAAAAAGCGCAACGTGAAGGTTTTAGAATCATAACGGTCATCCGTTCTTATGGCAGTACATATTCTTTACATTTTGAAACGGGACTAGAAAGGGTATCTGCCAGAAGGGGAAAAGCCACAACTCTTTTATAGAATAAATAATCATCACACAATAAATTATATGAAGAAATTGGCTGGGAATCTCTATCAGATAGAAGAAATAAACACAAACACATAATGATGTACAAAATAATTCATGGACTATCACCACAATACTTACAAGATATCCTTATTCCTTTTATTAACAACCAAAATGATAACCCGTATTCCCTAAGAAAATCACGACTCTTCAATCCTCCTCTATGCAGAACTAACAATTACTTTGACAGTTTCTTCCCCCAAATGTGCCGCATAACTAACAATGCTAATCCTGACCTCTTCAACTCTTCTTCTCTAGCAGCTTTTAAATGCAAACTTAATAATAATATTAATGCTGAATGCGAATCACTGCATATTTTCAAATTTGAAGGAAATAGAAAGGCTAATATCATTATTTGTCAGCTTAGAAATTCATGTAGCAATTTAAATTTTGATTTATTTAATGATCATTTGTTAAACTCTCCCACCTGTGCCTGTGATATTGAAAATGAAACTGTTTCACATTATTTCTTTGATTGTCCTAGGTATAATGCTATTAGACATTCTCTGTTTACCTCAGTAGATAGTTATGCAAATCATAACCATTCTAACATCAGCACTTTCTTACAAGGTTGCCCTGACTGTGATAAGTTTGTAAATATACAAATACTAAATGATGTTCAATTGTTCATTGGGAAATCGAGACGCTTTAATCTCTATATGCTTTAAATATATAAGTCATGATATAATATATTATATATTATATTGTATTGTACTATGTTATATTATTTATACCTTAAATTTTAATGAATATGGAGTATGTATGATTATACATGTCCTGAAATATCCCTTCATCTTCATTGGTCACATGTGTCAGCAGTTGAGTTAGTCAAGTCTTGTATATATATGAAGTATAGCGTCTGCTAAACATTTTGAGTGATAGTAATTTTTTCTGACAATTTTTGATATAATATTTTACATTTATATATATTATTTTCGCTTAATTATTGACAGGCACGACCTGTGCATACATGCACATGGACTTTTGGTCAATGCCTGTCAATGAATAATTCTTCTAGATAAAGTTCATCTTAAATATTATCAAATATTATGTATACATGTATATATAAGCAAAATGTATGAATGATGTGTGAATGTTTATGTTTGAGTTATCTCCCTTAAATGTTAGTTATACATGTAATTTTTTCATTTCATAGTAAATTTATATATTAATTTTATATTTATACATTCCAATTGCCACCATAGGAGAAAATTTATATAGGCTTGGCCTGTTATTTTATCCTTTTGACAAATAACATCAAATGTCAATAAAATTTGTTGAAATGAAAAAATGAAAAAAATAGTCATCTAACACACGACTATCTTTCTTCCGTACTTCCTTCCGAAGTACAAAATCAAGCTGTCTATTCACTAAGACATAGAGATAACCATAGAAACTCTTTTTTTCAGACTATCAACAAAAAACTCCTTCTTTTTACCTTCTACACTTCATTGTTGGAGTAATTTCGAAATTCTGTTAAGTCATCAATCTCGCTAAATATTTCTAAAAGGTCCTTGAAACCTGATGACACATCTTCTCTTTCCTATTTTGGCATGTTATACATACGAAGCTTAGACACCAGTTATGTCTCTCAGCTATGACTTATTACTGGTTAACCTTGTAGAAACCCTAGCTGTACTTGTTGACATTTAATGAAAAATGTTTATCACCGTTTCTTCCAATGTAGCCAATTAATTATTGAGAGAAACGTCCTGCTGGCGAACTTTGCACCGTTGACGGCGCTCCTGATATAAAGGAACAAAAACAAAAACTCGCGTGACTAGATATGTTAGGTAGAACGTTGATTTTGGTATCAAATTGACGATCGGGTGGCACAGCAGTAACACACTTGCCTGACTTTCACCTAGGCGGCCGGGGTTCGATTCCCCGATCGGACATAAACAGGTTTAATAGGGGTCATGCATCTGCCCGACCACGTGGGTTTTCTCTGGGTACTCCGTTTTCTTCCCACACGAAGACCCTGCGCGCGCTTCCATCTGGGCCAAGAAATGTAATAAATATAACTTGATATAACTTGTTTCGCAATAGTTGCAAAGTGAATAAAGTTTACAAATAGAAAGTTCAGCGCATATTGATGGACATTCATTACGTGAGCTGTTTGATAGTCTAAGCTGTGTGTTAGATCATCATTAACATGCTACGGTAGGCCTTTTCTCTACCTGTAGTAGCTGAACAAAAATATATACTCTGATCTTTTCTGTATTAAAAAAACCTTTTATGAACAACTGGCGACATGGCCATACAAATGTCGTATTTTAAATATCGGATTATGTTGTTAAAATATGTGATCCGAAAAGAATAATAAAAACAGCTTCCTTTGATTCGAACATGATACCTATACTGTGCGATGGAATATCTATATTTTATTGGATAAATAATACATATTGCTGCAGCTATGGTGACTCTAGTGAAACAATACAATATATTAATTGTTAGATTGGTATCCTATATCCAGGCCATACAGTTTTAGCTTCAAGGACAGATTCTCCCGTGAGGCTCCAGTTTGCTACGGTGTGATTCTAGTTGATATCGATTTAAAATGGGTCGTCAGATGCACACAAAAAGTAGTGTTGTTATTAATATGTAAAAGTTAAAGTTAGATAGCTCTAACATAATATTATTTGATAAAACTTCAAAATTCAGTACGACAGTTTGCAGTGTGACAGCAGTACACGGTTCTACCCATGATACGTTTATAAACATTACCTTATGTTATGGAGCTTCCAGTGTGTTCCACCCGCTCTGAGACTGCTAAATGATTCACGCGTTGAGATTAGATTTCTTAGACAAAAGTGTCATTTTACATATTTTTAATGTTCATGCGCTGTTAAATTCTCCGTTCTTCTGACTACTTAGGCGACATGCAGGCGAAATAGCAATGATGCATGAAGTAAACCGATAGTTTAAAGGCTTGAAAGTGGAGATCATATTCAAAGGGGAATTATTAATGTTCCATACAGATGTGTCATTTTTTTCGGACTCGTCAATTTGTGTTTGGGGTAAACGTCTTTCGAGAGTTACTGTAATATTTGGATGGGTACAGATACACAGGGGCCGCGGTGGCGGAGTGGTTAAGGTGTCCCGACACGTTAACACGAGCCCTCCACCTCTGGGTTGCGAGTTCGAAACCTACGTGGGGCAGTTGCCAGGTACTGACCGTAGGCCGGTGGTTTTTCTCCGGGTACTCCGGCTTTCCTCCACCTCCAAACCTGGCACGTCCTGAAATGACCCAGGCTGTTAATAGGACGTTAAACAAAAACAAACAAACAAACAAAAACAAACAATACAGATACACCAAACCAGTTGTGCGCGTCCCCTATTACATGACGGAAGACCACGTGACTATACAGGGCCCTGTTGCCTAAGATATGTAGTCAGATACAGAAATTTTCGTCCCGCACGAAATAACCGAAATAGTTATTAATTCATAACTGCGTACATGTATGACTTATGGTGTTGAGCTTGTAATGAAGCAAGACCTGGTGATTAGCTTGCCGTTTGTTTGATCGATACCCAGTGTCGCTTTTGTATGTTAGCCTGATAATACAACTATGGCGAACCCGACATAATTCAATTAATTATTAATAATATCTTAAAAATGATATGCAATGTTTGTTATAAACACACTACGTTTACGGGTATATCTTAAAAATGATATGCAATGTTTGTTATAAACACACTACGTTTACGGGTCATATGTTGCTATGTTGAAAAATACTTTGGCTATGTTTTTAGATTTTGTTTGTCGTAACTATATGTTGCTATGTCGTAACTATGTGTTGATATGTCGTAACTATGTGTTGATATGTAATAACGATGTGTTGTTATGTCATAACTATGTGTTGCTATGTCGTAACTATTTGTTGCTATGTCGTAACTATTTGCTGCTATGTCGTAACTATGTGTTGCTATGTCGTAACTATTTGTTGATATGTTGTAACTATGTGTTGCTATGTCGTAACTATGTTTTGCTATGTCATAACTATGTGTAGCTATGTCGTAACTATGTGTTGATATGTCGTAACTATGTGTTGATATGTAATAACTATGTGTTGTTATGTCATAACTATGTGTTGCTATGTCGTAACTATTTGTTGCTATGTCGTAACTATTTGCTGCTATGTCGTAACTATGTGTTGCTATGTCGTAACTATGTGTTGATATGTCGTAACTATGTGTTGCTATATCGTAACTATGTTTTGCTATGTCATAACTATGTGTAGCTATGTCGTAACTATGTGTTGATATGTCGTAACTATGTGTTGATATGTAATAACTATGTGTTGTTATGTCATAACTATGTGTTGCTATGTCGTAACTATTTGTTGCTATGTCGTAACTATTTGCTGCTATGTCGTAACTATGTGTTGCTATGTCGTAACTATTTGTTGATATGTCGTAACTATGTGTTGCTATGTCGTAACTATGTTTTGCTATGTCATAACTATGTGTAGCTATGTCGTAACTATTTGTTGCTATGTCGTAACTATGTGTTGCTATGTCGTAACTATGTGTTGCTATGTCGTAACTATGTGTTGCTGTGTCATAACTATGTGTTGCTATGTCATAACTATTTGTTGATATGCCGTAACTATTTGTTGCTATGTCATAACTATGTGTAGCTATGTCGTAACTATTTGTTGCTATGTCGTAACTATGTGTTGCTATGTCGTAACTATGTGTTGCTATGTCGTAACTATGTGTTGCTATGTCGTAACTATGTGTTGCTATGTCATAACTATTTGTTGATATGCCGTTACTATGTGTTGCTATGTCATAACTATGTGTTGCTATGTCGTAACTATTTGTTGCTATGTCGTAACTATGTGTTGCTATGTCGTAACTATGTGTTGCTATGTCATAACTATTTGTTGATATGTCATAACTATGTTTTGCTATGTCATAACTATGTGTTGCTATGTCGAAACTATTTGTTGCTATGTCGTAACTATGTTTTGCTATGTCATAACTATGTGTTGCTTTGTCGTAACTATGAGTGTTATGTCGTAACTATGTGTTGTTATGTCATAACTATGTGTTGCTATGTCGCAAATGTGTTGCTATGTCGTAACTATGTGTTGCTATGTCGTAACTATGTTGTGCTATGTCATAACTATGTGTTGTTATGTCATAACTATGTGTTGCTATGTCGTAAATATGTGTTGCTATGTCGTAACTATGTGTTGTTATGTCATAAGTATGTGTTGCTATGTCGTAACTATGTGTTGCTATGTCGTTACTATTTGTTGCTATGTCGTAGCTATGAGTGTTATGTCGTAACTATGTGTTGCTATGTCGTAAATATGCGTTGCTATGTCGTTACTATATGTTGCTATGTCGTAACTATGTGTTGCTATGTCGTAACTATGTGTTGCTATGTCGTAACTATGTGTTGCTTTGTCGTAACTATGAGTGTTATGTCGTAACTATGTGTTGTTATGTCATAACTATGTGTCGCTATGTCGCAAATGTGTTGCTATGTCGTAACTATGTGTTGCTATGTCGTAAATATTTGTTGCTATGTCGTAACTATGTGTTGCTATGTCGTAACTATGTGTTGCTATGTCGTAATTATGTGTTGCTATATCGAACATGTAATTATGTGGGTTTTTTTATGCTGTACGTATATTTGGCTATGTGGGAAAATGTGTTGCTATCTCTGCGATATGTGTCACTTTGTCAGAAATATGTATTTCTATGTCTGAAATATATGTTGCTATTCCTGCAATATGTGTTATGTCTGAAATGTGATTGTGTTGTTATGTCAGAAATAGGTGTGTCCATGTCTGTAATATGTCTTTTAATGTCAGAAATAGGTGTTTTATCAGAAATAAATGCTACTGATAGGAAAGATTTATCGGATGAAGTAGTAACAATTACAATTTTACAACACACGACTGGAGTAGTATTGCTGAAGTCGTCATGTTACATTCTTAAAGTTAACTATTTTTTCATCCAAGCTGGTGCGTAGGTATACAAGATAAGAGACGTGTGTACACTTGGTGACGCCTTGTAATATCATATGATACTTCAATACATGCCCAGACATATCTAGCATGGACAGCCAACCTGGATCTCGATAAAATAACAAATACACATACACTCATGTCCTAAGTTTGGTCTTCGGAATCTGTAGTGTCGTTCCTAACAACCGTAAACGCATAGTAAAACTTACGCCATATGGTTTCAAAGCTGCAGAAAGGAGATGTAAACTTCTGCAAAACATTTGAAATGATTGATGTCACAAATGAAATATCTTAGAAAGAGCATAAAGGAGGGACCTTAAAATGGTTCGTTTCTGTCCGAGGACACCAAATTCAGAGGACAAATCCTTCGAGCGGACTAGTCATGCTCACTGAATTACTCCTCAAAATGATTGCCTAATAAACGCTCTATGAAATTGAAATCTTCAAAAAAGGCACGAATGAGTTTAGAATATAGAAGATATTTCATAGTTAAGGACTTGAAGCTGAAACTTCATACTTCAGGGAATGACTACTTACTTTATTGTTTATCTATGTAGGGAATGGCTACTTAATGTTTTATTTATCTATGTAGGGGATTGCTACTTAATGTTTTATTTATCTATGTAGGGGATTACTACTTAATGTTTTATTTATCTATGTAGGGGATTACTACTTAATGTTTTATTTATCTATGTAGGGGATTACTACTTAATGTTTTATTTATCTATGTAGGGAATGGCTACTTAATGTATTATTTATCTATGTAGGGAATGGCTACTTAATGTATTATCTCTATATGTAGAGAATGGCTGCGTTATTATTTATATATGTAGGGAATGGCTACTTACTTTATTATTTTTAGCGGTAGGAAATAACTATTTATAATATTTATATATTTAGGGAATGGCTACAAGCCCTTACGTCCTATTCTGTGTTTTGTATGGAATGACTTCAAGTCCTTACGTCCTATTCTATGTTTTGTAGGGAATGACTTCAAACCCTTACGTCCTATTCTGTGTTTTGTATGGAATGGCTACAAACCCTTACGTCCTATTCTGTGTTCTGTATGGAATGGCTACAAACCCTTTCGTCCTATTCTGTGTTCTGTATGGAATGGCTTCAAACCCTTTCGTCCTATTCTGTGTTCTGTATGGAATGGCTTCAAACCCTTACGTCCTATTCTGTGTTCTGTATGGAATGGCTTCAAAACCTTACGTCCTATTCTGTGTTTTGTATGGAATGGCCTCAAGCCCCTTCGTCCTATTCTGTGTTTTGTAGAGAATGACTTCAAGTCCCTTCCTCCTATTCTGTGTTTTGTAGAGAATGGCTTCAAGTTCCTTCCTCCTATTCTGTGTTTTTGTAGAGAATGACTTCAAGCCCTTTCGTCCTATTCTGTGTTCTGGATGGAATGGCTTCAAAACCTTACGTCCTATTCTGTGTTTTGTATGGAATGGCCTCAAGCCCCTTCCTCCTATTTTGTGTTTTGTAGAGAATGACTTCAAGCTCTTACGTCCTATTCTGTGTTTTGTATGGAATGGCTACAAACCCTTTCGTCCTATTCTGTGTTTTGTATGGAATGGCCTCAAGCCCCTTCGTCCTATTCTGTGTTTTGTATGGAATGGCCTCAAGCCCCTTCGCCCTATTCTGTGTTTTTTTTGCAGATAATGGTTTCAATCCCTTTCGTCATATTCTGTGCTTTGTAGAGAATGATTACATTCCATTTTGTGCTATTCTGTGATATGAAGAGGATAATTACTTGCCCTTACGTCAATTCTGTGTTATATATGGAATGATGAACGTAGGGATGAGTTATTGCTGACTTTTAAATCAAACTTGAGAAAAAGACCTTTTTCAACAAAGGAAACTACAATAAAATCATGGAAGACTTAACTGGAAAAATATTTGTATTATTAGTATGAGAAAAACACACACCAGTGATCAAAGTTATCCGCGGTCGACCGAAGGAAACTATTACAAGACATGCGTGTACGGGACGCCATCAAAGAAAAATTGGAAAATGTTATAATTAGAAACACTGTAGAACAACAGGAACCTGGGACAAATATACAAGGTCAAGAAACAAAGAAACATCTTCACTATACATATAATACATTTTTTTAATTACAATTCAACATATGGAATAATATACTTATCTATTATCTACTTGAAATACAAAGTTTTTCTATATTTTTCAGGAAATGACTCACTCTAGATAATAATGACTTTTTACATATCTCAAACATACCTTCCATTTTAGTTAAACGTGGATTTATGTAGTAATAATTTGGAATGTATTTGTGTCTAAGCTCTGTTACTAAAATATTATTGCATTGAAAAAAATAGTGGTATTCATCACCAATACTGTTATGACATTATAAGTAATCACGATTATTACGTGGTATACCAATCCATCTACCAGTTTCAACAGGTAACTTTAAATTTGACATTCTAAATTTGCTGATAATAATGCACTCTTGGGAATTAAGCCTAATTAGATAGGACTCAATGCTAAACTGTTTTTTAAAGATAGAATAAAATTTTCCATGAGACGATGATTGGATAGTAGAAAACCAGTTTTGAATGAATTGGTCACATAAACGTCTTTTAAGCAATGTTTTAAAACAGTTTTATTTAATGCACAAGTGTTTTAGATATATCCAAATGTTGTTAAAACAAGTATCATTAAGTATTTGTTTTATATAACTAAGCCATTTAAAGTCTGCTACTTTATTTTCTTGCATTTGTAGTATTAAGCGGTAGAATGTAGTAGAAAGTTTGTCGCATCCTGTGATTAATTTATGCCAAAACATTAACATCTTTAATTTTATTTCAATTTCAAGTGAAAATTTTCCAAGTTCGCCATAAACCATGCAATTTGGTGTACTACTTCTAATATTTAAGATATAGTGCTCAGTTCGCCTCGTATTCATTGCCTCTGTTATTTGTGAGGACGATATTTCTGGCGTGGTCTTCAATCGAATACTTGTCCCGCAACTGCCACATACACTGACCGATAACAATAAATGTCTGCACAATCTAAACCGTTTTGTTGATTGCACTTTTAAACATAAATTTAATGGGTTTTTGTCGGGAATATTTTGAATTTGTGTTTTTTTGATACATATTCAAATTTTGCAATGTTGCATTAATAGTGCTCGACACGGAAAGCCGAGATCACTCGGTAAAGCATCGTCATCTCGGCTTTCCTAAGTCTCGCTCCAAATTAAACATTGTATTGTAACATACTAGCCATGCATTCTCTATATAGCTGTAGTTAACTTATATACAGTCAGAAAATGCATGTTTTATCGATAATGGCCGGAAATACCTGATCAATATTGGGTATTTACTGTGTCCTTTGGTATTACATACTGATGAAAATGATGTTTGGAATTTTAATGTGTGAAATATTGGTAGATCGGATCGTAGTTAGCATATTATCACGCTATCATTTGTATTCGTTTCAGCACATTGTGGCCTTCCTTTCAAACCGTCCTTCATTAGTCCATCCCTCACCATCAGCACCACCGCTCCTGTGATATCAATTCATCATGGTTTTAATGCAGTACCTGTCAAGGTGGTTGCAGAGGTCAAAGTAGCAATTGACAGCTCCAGCGAAGGGACCACATTTACTGCTTTTGGCTCGGCACAGCGGGATGCAACAACAAACGTGAAGCATGGCGGGATTGTTTGCTTGTACAACAGTACTGTTGTCACAGTGTATGCCCCCAATACAGACTAAGGGAGCTTGTTCTATCCCGGTAATACTATAATGTCTTCCTCAAAATGTAATAACAGATACATTGTTCTACCCTGGGAATAGTATAATGTAGTCTTTCAAATGTAACAACTTAAACTTGCACATAGATTGTTGAAAATATCAGTAATATTTTGAAATGGCTACAAATTACATGTTTTGTAATTTTATAGGAAGCATGCAAGCATTTGACGGTCCGGATGTCCTTGCGGACGTAAAAACAGGGTCAGTAATTGTGAAGGCATGGAGTGAATTCGACTTCCCAGAGCCAGATTTTGACGATGACTGGAAGAGTATTGATGTTAAAGATGGTAGGTACTGTCGTCATGCTACTAATACACTGACAAAAAAAGCCTAGAGGTAAATTGACCTAAAATTGACCTGAAAATAACATGAACCCGACCTTCAAATGAGGTCAATTTCATTTGAAGAAATTTCATGTCAATTTCAGGTCAATTTCTTGACATGAATTGGCTATTCTGGTCCTTTTAGGTAAATTTCACGTGAACATTTTCACATGAAATTGACCATAATTTGACCTGAGTTGACATGAAGACATTTTTCCTGTGTGCAAAGGGAAGTTACAAAGTCTAACCTAGCATGATAACATACAAATGACATAACTACGGTAGCTTGACGAATAAATATAGGCGCACAATGCTAGCATGTAGTTATAACAATGGTCATGGTAATGTAGTAAAATTTCGGATTTCTTCTTCTCAGTCAAGATAAACTTCATAATATCCTATTGGTTATCTCCATTGAATCTAAGAATAGAGCGCGAACCTTCCATGCGTGCGGCAAATTACATCCCCGGATGATAAACAGAGCTAAATGGTTTGTTTATCAAATGCCGAGGAGGTTGACTGCCAGTTTATGATGGCTTTTACGTTTAATTTATCTTTAATTTCTGTCCAACAGACTCACGTTGACTTGAAGTATGAATCCTTTTTATTGCCCGTTCGGTAGCAGTTTCTGATACGTGGCTTTGATTACCAGTCCGGCATTCTTCCAATCAAACCAGTTTGCGTATGCGTGCATGACACAGCTCATTTACATAAAGAGTATGGAACACCGCATCCGCGATATCCCGTAATCGGTGGATAGTTTCTAGTTAGTTATGGCCATTTTTGTAATTTTGTAATTATCAGTATGTTACGAAAACATAAGGAGGCTTAAATTCTTGTACGAAAGACAAAAAAAAAATAAAATAAAAGTGAATATCACCTTTAAATGTGCATTTGGTGACAGATACAGTATATATAAAAGAATGAGCATACAGCTGTTTATTCCGTCTAGGATTGGCAAGTGATGCTAGTTACATCATACAGCTGTTTAGTCCGTCTAGGATTGGCCAGCGATGTAAGTGACATCATACAGCTGTTTAGTCCGTCTAGGATTGGCAAGTGATGCTAGTGACATCATACAGCTGTTTAGTCCGTCTAGGATTGGCCAGTGATGTTAGTGACATCATACAGCTGTTTAGTCCGTCTAGGATTGGCCAGTGATGCTAGTGACATCATACAGCTGTTTAGTCCGTCTAGGATTGGCCAGCGATGTAAGTGACATCATACAGCTGTTTAGTCCGTCTAGGATTGGCAAGTGATGCTAGTGACATCATACAGCTGTTTAGTCCGTCTAGGATTGGCAAGTGATGCTAGTGACATCATACAGCTGTTTAGTCCGTCTAGGATTGGCCAGCGATGTAAGTGACATCATACAGCTGTTTAGTCCGTCTAGGATTGGCCAGCGATGTAAGTGACATCATACAGCTGTTTAGTCCGTCTAGGATTGGCAAGTGATGCTAGTGACATCATACAGCTGTTTAGTCCGTCTAGGATTGGCAAGTGATGCTAGTTACATCATACAGCTGTTTAGTCCGTCTAGGATTGGCAAGTGATGCTAGTGACATCATACAGCTGTTTAGTCCGTCTAGGATTGGCAAGTGATGCTAGTTACATACAGCTGTTTAGTCCGTCTAGGATTGGCCAGCGATGTAAGTGACATCATACAGCTGTTTAGTCCGTCTAGGATTGGCCAGCGATGTAAGTGACATCATACAGCTGTTTAGTCCGTCTAGGACTCGTCAGTGATCACTGACCACTCCTAGACGAACTAAATCGGCCGATCAAGGGCAACGCCTACATGAAAGACAAGTTATGTTCTCCATCGTTCCTCATACGTACATAAATTATTTCATTTCTAAACATTTTAATTGAAATAAGAACACAAGACTGGAATTCTTTTAACTCTATAATTAGCATCTGTGATTGTTACATTGCTAATAGTTTAGTTGGCTGTTCATAGATATGAAATGATAACATGAAATTAGTCTGAACCTCAAAATCAGAAACTAATTTTCTGGAAAACATGACGTATAAATTGAAATAATGAAGCACGTCCAGTGACCACTTAAGACCACGACTTTACAAGTCCACACACTGAAAGTCCTCTGGCGCGATCCCAAGAAAATCCTGGTGAGAAATTGTTCCAGTACAAATAACAATCAGATTCTACAACAGAAATATTATAATTAGCTACCTGAATAATATGCGTAACAGTCAAATTTAAACTTTTACTTACAACTTAACCTATTCCTTAAAAAAAAATAGAATGAGAAAAAAAATGCAAAATGTTGTACGTCCGCTGTGATCGGTAACAATCTCGTCGATGACGTAAACAGGTAACGACTCTTTACAGGTAAGGACCTACAATATCCTCACTCTGCACGTGCAAACCTGACTTTACAAAATTAAAATATAACGAAACGAAATTTATTGTGTTACTGCTCTGCCACTCGACCTCCACACACATATTGTAAACACTTCTTTGTTCTTTCACTGGGTCATATAGAAGCATTATGACTTCATGGTCAAAATGTTACTGTATTTCAATGAATAATTATTACTGATATTCAATAAAGAAGTAATATGCCTTCGCACACTATAACTGAAGTAATTCTTGGGTATGCATGATATCTACATTTCTATCACCACTCATAACTTCGCCAAAGTAACTTTGGAATTTGAGAGTGTCGTGTTTTAAACTGTTACAACTATTGGGTGTAGAGGTAAGGTGTGACTAAGTAAGAGTTAATCTGAGATATTCTGTTTGTTTTCTTTGTCTAACGACATATACATATATTTACAAGAGTGTGTTAGATTTTTGTTGTTTTTGTTTGTTTTTGTTTTTTTCTTATTTTCATTTTCAAATGACTATGTTATGTTATTTTTTTATTTGCAGAAGCAACGACTTTCCGACAACTAGAGCATGGGATCGACGGACTCCCACACCTTGTAGTGGTACAGATCAAGGGCGATGACTCCCCCGATGGCTTGATTTCGGAAGCTTCAGGCAGGAAAATTCTATTTATAGAGTTCTTAATGTGTCTTGCATATTAACTCGTGCATGTTTATATAAGATATGGTTGTTGCACTCACATGAAAAGCACGATGGGTACATAGAACGACTAAATTAAGATTATGCATTGTATAAAAAAAAACCCGATCCCTGAGCTATAACTTGCCTTTTACAAAGGCGGGGTATCAAAATAGCCTAAGAAGCTATTTATATATCTTGTATGCGCTATTGGTAGCCCTGTAGTCGACGTTTACAAATAGGCATTTAAGTCTAAACATGTACAAACGTAAGAATATAGCGCCATTTTTGTGTTTAAAATGATACTAAAGTTTAACATGCTGATAATAAACATGTTAGATAGCATATATTCAAAGCAAGAATTTACACTTTTGAATACATTAGGAACAACAGATAAAAATATGATGGATATTGAGTAAGAACATGTTCTTTTTTCTTTAAGTAAAAATTCTCTGATGGTCAAAATACAAATTCCTATAGTAGTCCATTCGTATTTATGCTCTTCAAACAGTATAAAATAAATTGCCCCTCAATAGTAATTAGGAGTTTTGTGCAAAGTTATTAAAATTAATTGACAATATTGCTATGGAGATGGTTAAGTATGGCTCACTAGCCTCGAGATAGTGTAAGGTGTAGTTCACAAGTCTCGAAATATTGTTAAGTATGGCCTCCTCGAAATATTGTTGTGTATAGCCCACTAGCCTTGAGACATTGTTAAATATGTCCATTAGTCTCGAACTTAGCAGTAGAATATCTTGTTAAATATGGCCAACTAGCCTTGAGATATTTTTTATATATTGTTGACTAGTCTCGAACTTAGCAGTAGAAAATATTGTTATGTATGGCCCACTAGCCTCGAAATATTGCAGGGTGTACCTCACTAGCCTCGAAATGTATTAAGGCGTTACTCACCAGCCTCGAAATATTGTTTGGTTTGGATCTTTTGCCTCAGATTTAGGTTAAGGTATATAGGCTCCTAATTAATACAACAGTAACGTGTTACCTGTAACCCTGATAATATTCACATATCCATTTTCCAGGCGCTATATCGGCATTGTCTACCAGAACAGATAGACCCCCAGCCGAAGTATACTTCGGCGGAGTGATGTTCGGTTACTCGGCCTCCCATATCCGCATCTGGGCTCCAAACCAGGCAACGTCAAACAACACAGGTGATGTCATTTTCACACATAAGCCGTTTAAAAATTCTATACTATATCATATCTCAATGATTACTACTTGAAAATCTTATTCTTTTCGGGTGTAGTGTGCTGCTGGGTGTCTTCGGCAGTATGCTTCAGTGAGGTAGCACTATAAATCGGCAAAAGTTCTGGCCTATCACAAGGAGACTTAACACGAAAATACCGCAGCCTCCCAAAACACACATACGCACTCACCACACGCATGCATGTCGCACGCACGGGAGGCCGTCCTTAAATGACCTTAGCTGTTAATAGGACGTTAAACAAAATAAACCAAACCAAACCAAATCTTTTTTAATAAATTCTTATATGCATTTGACCATATATCATGATATGAAATTGAAAACAATTCCATTCTTTCCTGCATTTCAATGTCTTTATCCTTTGATGTTTTTATCTTCATTCTATTGCTTGTCTATAGCATGTATTATATAAATGTATTGACGCGCTCTCATTGTTGATATGTATCTGTTGGAGTGAGGGATTCAGTATCTTGTGCCTATCCGTCTTGCTTAAATTATTGGAAACATAATAGAATATGTTTAAAACGAAAACCAAAGCGACAAATATGAATTCTGATAATTATAGTTATCTCAAGTTTAATTAGTGAAATCAAATTGAATATAATACAGTGAACATTCTTATATTGTAAATAACGATAAGATGATAGTCACAACCTTTTACGGGAGTTGTATGTGGAAATAGTTACGCATATCAAGAAAAGGCTTTAATACAGTCAAATTTTGACTTTGGTTTTGAGCTATTCACCACTATGACAATGCCATGACATAAACATCCATTGAACTATTTTATTGTAGTATTCAAAGTCGTTATACATGACACGAATTTCCAGACAAATTTACATGCAACATATACTGAGGCACATCGCCTTTTATTAGATTTATTCGGATTGTCTATGCATCGATTGAACAATTTATTATCTCGATAATTCCTGAGCTGAGTAATAGATTTTTCAAGTTAGTATACATCGTATCATGCTTATGTGAATCTAAATTAAATTCAGATATATATATTCACATTATAAATGACATAAAAATACAATTTATTGCTGTGATAAAAACTTTGTTCTATTAAAACTAAAAAAAGGTTGCATAGATTTGAATTAATCAGAACTATATTTCTCCATGTTGATATTTTTGTCCCTCGTTTATTTGATTTTCCATTTATCGTTTAGACCTATTTCTTTGTCGTTTTCGGATATGTAGGACCCATTTAGTAAAATTCAAATTTGTGACGCAAGCCGAATTACCTAAAGAAACAGTGCTTTATTCTTAAGTTAACAAAACGATAATTACGGGATTGTTTGAAATAATTGATATCATTCCGACACTTTACAGTGACATTGTTCTATGTGACGAACGGATGGGGACTTGCTGGTGTTACGAATATCGTAGAGACCTCCGGTAGGATTCGAGTGATGGCCTGGAAGTTTGATGGTGGAATACTTGGTGAAGTAGTGAATCAGAAGAGTGTTACGTTGGCAGCGAATAACGAATATACTGTTACCATTGGCGATGTCGACCCTCCTGTTCCGTATGATATGCAGCTTCTTCTAGTTCAGGTATTCTAGTATAGCATTTGTATGTATTTACATGATGAATATTTGTTCACTTTATTAACCTATCTACTGAAAACAACTGTTATTAGACTATAGATATAATATGAACACAGTATAAATACAGTATGAATACAAGGATTTTATTGCAATTCGTCAGTTGAGTACCGTTTTTGAGAAGTGTTATCTCCCCTTTTGAGAGATACATTGTAACGTAGTTACGAGATACATAATGCAAATTACAAAAATCATAGATGATGCACCATTGTACTATGATTTTATTTTATTATTTTATTTATTGTTTTTATGATATTGTCAAATCCAATACCGACTTTCGACACGATATTAAATCGTACGGAATCGTTGGCAACGATCACTTGTCATCTACTAGACTGTAAGATGAGGCTTATCTTAACCTAGTAAAAGATGGCGGACGGAGAAGGAAGCCGCCTAACAGATATCCTTATCAAGACTTATGGTGTCTTTCACAAACCAGACTTATTGGAATTTTTACGATGGTGTATTGGAGAATATATTACTGGAAATAAGCGTACCGTCCGACACAGGAAATCCGATTTCACTCATAGCAATGCCAAAAGGAGAATTCGGGATCTTACGGAAACCAACACTGCTACTCAGCTGAATAACCCCTCCCAAGGGTGTCCTATCCTCCAGTGGCAGAGCTAGGGACAGAAACCCGATTCCGCGGGAAATCAACACTATTATTTAGCTGAATAACCCCTCTCAGGGGTGTCTTTTCCCCTAGTTATAACGTCCGGGGAAGAAGCAACGACCCTGCTATAACAAATACTGCAACGAAGATGAAGAAGTAGGTTCAGAGGTGACTTTTCCCCCTAGTCAAAGAGAGATATCCCAACCGCACAGGGTACTAGCACTGCTAACGGGAAACAGGTACACAAATAAAATTATCAACATGAGTACTAACCTCGAAAATAACTTATTAAGTTGAATTTATTTCTCTTGAAATTAAAGGAATTAAAACAAAATTAAAAAAAAAAAAGTCAAGTAGACGTATGTTTCGAGTTTAAAATTTTAAACATTTGTTGAAAGAAAGCTGGCACGCGCACAACGACGTTATGACAATAAGCGCACTTCGCATTCGGTAACCTCTGACCTTTACGCAAACTACGACAAGTTGACATATAGCGTAAACAAGGCGGCAGACAATTTAAACATGGGCATTTTGGTGATATTGTGGACGTAGGTTGGAATTAAACAACGATGGGTTGATCCTTATAGCTGCTAAACACGAATTGGTAAAAGGCAGACAACGATTTCGGGTACACTAACAAACGTAGATATTCTTGCAGGAGGTACATGTATTTGATAGAACTGAAAACATAGTTCGAACGACACAAACTACACACGATCCCGACTCGAAAACTCTTGGAGATAATTTATCTCCAATGTTTCCTACTAGTTTCGCCATAAAAAACCACCTTCATCAAACTCTGATAATTCACACACACACTACCACGACTCCTTGACAAAACCCGGCCCATTCATAACATCCAACCAGATGATCTTAACAAGTATTTGTTGAAATTGTGCTCGACAGAAATTTGAGTTATTTGATGGGAATCAAAGGGTCATCGGAGAATTATCTTAAACGACACAGTTATGGTGTAAGGCTGGATATCAATTTCACGATCACGTGACTGTCTAAAGAATAAAAAAAAGGATCTGAAAAAAATAGCAACAAGCAAAAGGCAGCTGTTGCCATTTCCGAAACGGACATAAACATCCTCTATGAAAGCGGACAGTTTGGCAGGGAAACAGCACAATCTCTTTTAAACACAGTCTGGGTAAATAACATTTAGGGCACCGTTATCCACAATAAAACCCCTCACTCCGACGACCAGTGGTATTTGCATGCCCCTCTTGGACGGAACAAACTGTTTGAATTGATGCAGACGATGGCTGAAAAATGTGGTATCTATGACAAAAACAATGATACGACGGGGAAACGTACTGGAAACACAAGATATCTTCATAACGGACCACGAACATCTTCAAAATATTCGTAATAACAGAAAAGTGACCAACCAACAAAAGAGAAAAATGACATCTACAGTATCTAGATCTAGAGCAAATATGTGTGAAAATGCATCTATTTCATTAACCGCCTCTCAGTCGGTGAAACTATGTCCTTCACTAGAGACACATGTGTCTAACACGCAGCGGTATCCGCGCCGTCTCCAGTCATTTCGAATAGGCTTAACCGATACGCCTTATTTCAAGATTATTTTTTTTCAAGATTTTTCCCCCCAAGATTTGTTTATTCACTCAAGACACACTAAGTGTGTTACAAGAGGTCAATATGACAAAACAATGTACATGGCTTACTGGGTTTGGTTTGGTTTGTTTTTGTTTAACGTCCTATTAACAGCCAGGGTCATTTAACGACGTGCCAGGTTTTGGAGGTGGAGGAAAGCCGGAGTACCTGGAGAAAAACCACCGGCCTACGGTCAGTACCTGGCAACTGCCCCACGTAGATTTCGAACTCGCAACCCAGTGGTGGAGGGCTAGTGTTAAAGTGTCGGTACACCTTAACCACTCGGCTATCGTGACCCCTGGCTTACAGGGTAATAACGTGAAAATACAAGAGTGTATATACCAACGTAGTTATAAACAATGTTATCTCACTATACATATAATAACTGCAATACAACATATGAAATATTGTACTTATCTATTATCTACTTAAAATGCAAAGTTTTTCTACATTTTTCAGGAAATAACTAACTCTAGATAATAATGACTTGTTACATATTTCAAACATACCTTCCATTTTAGTTAAACTTGGATTTATATAGTAATAATTTGGAATGTATTTGTGTCTAAACTCTGTCACTAAAATGTTATTGCATTGAAATAAATAGTGGTATTCGTCACCAATACCGTTATGACATAATAAGCAATCACGATTATTACGTGGTATACCAATCCATCAAGGGGCAACGACTACAGGAGGCCAATTTCATGTAATGATTAATGCCCACCATGACGTTGACGATCACATTAAATGCAAGCGCCCACGTGTGACCTACTCAAGAAACAGCGAGTGAACTCGACCCCAAGTGAAGCACCGATACACAAATGACATGTCACAATATGGTTCCGGCGATTTTGCTTTAAGAAATATTGGAATTGTTCATTGATGAAGACTAAATCGTTTAAAAATAAATTATAAAAATGAAATAAAAAATTATCATTACTGAATGCGTTTTTTTTTTATGTATAATTTGTTGACATCGTGGATGTATTACAATAGGATGTGATAAGGTCAGTGACATGCTCATGGTTTTGGATTCTTACGCCGTGGGTTACCCAGTTCCTATGGAAGCACGTGTTGTTTGGCGGACGAAGTAAATATCATTTTTAATTCCTTTAGAATTTAAAACAAATAAACGTATGTATATGAGAAATAGTTATCGTGTATGAGCTTGGTCGGTCGGCAAGCTTCGTGCTGACTGGCCACTCCCTTCCACTTAGGTTGAGATATCCCTGTCCACGGAACATGCCCGTGTTAGGTTATACCATTCCTGAGGAGAGCGTCCTACATTTCATCAACGGCAGCCACTATAAAATCAAGGTCAAATCCGGATTCAGTCAAATCTAAAAATAAGAACAAGGATGGAGATACTGATAATGGATCCACAACTCACATCAATAAGCATCTAAGACGTCCTAAGATAAAGAATATTTCAAAGTCAGATCATCATGATGTCAACCATTAACCTACATATCTCGAAACCTGGTGTTGTTTATTTCCCCGACAGCAGTCAAACTCTGTCACGGAAAACATAACCGAGGGTCAATATTAGTGATAGATATAATGAACATTATATAAGAAACAGACTATATATTGACTATTTCCCTTTTATGATGCACGCTATACTTGCCATTTTCTGTGTTTTACTTTCTCTAATTCTTTGGTCGCAAAGACATATTTGAATACCATCTTGGTATGTCCTTGGGCGATAAACTTCGGAAATTAGGTATTCAGGCCAAAAATGTCCTAATCTTCAAATATAAACTACGAATCTCAAGTGTCTTGAATTCTAAGGGAAAGGCATTAATTCGTCCTAAATTTATTTCACAATTTCAAGTTCTTAATCACACGAAACAAAACCTTGCATGTTTGTGGTAAAATCAATACCATGACCCAGTTGTTCAAACAGTGATTAGGCTAATGACAGTAAAACAACAATTTTAAAATCCCGTTAAATAATTTCTGGTAGAACTACATGTAACTTGACCAAATTTTATGAACACTCTAGCACTCTTCATTCTCTTCCTACCTGCATATCTTAAGAAATATTATGACAAGCCAAGTTGTCAGTTATTCACGGAGCAACGTTGATCCAAAATTTTATCAAATTATATAAGATATCTTATAAACTTTTCTTTATAAGATATCTTATATAATATATATAATATGGTAAAATACTGGATAAACATTGCTCCGCGACTAAATGACAACATGATAAAATATACTCAAACAGGTTTTTAAGAACATGAGAAATGAAAGAAATTAATCAAGTGATTAAGCTTATCACTGTTTGAACAACTGGGCTTTGGTGTTGTTTTAGTGTTGTAAAATGTTTAGTATGAATAAAAGCGTTAATGTTTTACCACGGTAGATGATGCTGTTAGCATTTACTCATGTTTAATTGTTCATATCGTTCATATTTATTTTATATTTAAGTCCGAAGTAATGAGTTCACTCCTGCCAAACCATGGATTTCGGTTCACTGGGATAGGTTCTTCTATGACGGAAGGACACGATGGCACCTATGGCGGATTGATTTACGGTAGAAAGGCTAATACAGTATCTTTCTGGAAACCTAAAATGATTCACCAAGAATTCAAAGATGCTATCTGCATTCGTGAACCATGGTCCACGCCGTCAACAAAGCAATGTCAGTTTGGCGGTCTTACGATAACGTTCACCATATATCGTCTATTTACAATAGGTAAATATATTAATAGAAATATGTATTTTTTGTGTTTCATAAGCTTTTATTCTCATTTACATGAATCTAAATTACACCTACTGTGATCCGTGTCATATAATCTCAAACGTATGGTGACTTTTCACTGCCATTTTCCCCTTTTGCTTTTTTGGGGGTGGAAACGCGAAAACTTTATATGAAAATTTCGCGTTTTTGCTTAGAAAAAAAAAAAAAAAAAAAAAAAAAAAAAACAACAAAAAACTATCTTTGAACTGCATTCAATTCAAAAAATAAATTCAAATTCATATACTTCAACAAATAAATCGATTGCGCCTTTCGGGGGTAAATGGTTTTCCGGTGAATATAATGTTTGAATCCTTTTCACATACAAACACCTATCACGACCTGGATATATGTGAAGTGCACGTGCGCGCAAGAAAATCAGAATATTCGGTGAAGACCCCACGTGATCAGACAGACATTATTGGAATGTGAAACCCGCCCATTCTACCTTCTATACAGACAGATTTTTAAACATAAATCAGTTCATTTAGATAAAAAATAATTAGATAATTAAAGAATACAAAGGGTTTTATCTGGTAAATATCAACCGTTTACCAAGTGTCATCAGATCTTGCAAGTCAAAGCGAGTTGCTCATGATTATGTTTTGTTGGTATGTAACATCAATATCACTCCACCAAATAGCTGATATAACATTTTTTTGATTATCATCAATTTTAATAATTTGTGTTGTTTTCTAGATGACGTTACATGCGACATTGACGCAGACCTCCACGCATTTTTAAATCTCACACGATCAAAACTACAGACTTCACTACCTTTTGGATATTCGTCAGAATTCAATGATACGCTGGAACTCGCCTGTCAGTCAGGACTTGTACACACTTCTGGAGACAATTTCATGTACTGTTCAAGAGAAGGGGTATTCGTGAGTGACACCCCAATCGTATGCGGCGGTAGGTTTTATCTTCTGACGTACAGGAGTGGTAGCGGCCTTCTTATCATGTCCCGAAACAAGTGGGGGACATTTTGTTTTTTGCTCCGTGTCTTCTTCTTCTTATTATAATCATTGTTTCCTTTCATTTCTTCCACCGCTGAGGTTTCCTTTAAGTTTCTCAGAAACTACTGGGTTTATGAGCTAAACTGAACAACAAAGTAACATTTCTGAAAATTTTGGTTGCTATGATAACAAAACGGAGGTCTCTGATTGGTCGAAATTTAAAAAAAAATGTCAGATTAAAGCGGAAATACGTATCTATTGGTCACGAGGGATATCGAAAACAATAGTATGACTGCGGGGGTGTTTGGGGGACATCTGTAATGGTCCCCATTACAATTAGTATTAATTTAATATATTTCTGGTACAAGAAGCTGTATTTATTTTACTACCATATAAGTTAAGACATATATGTATATATCGGGCCGAACATGACTTCGCCATTGAAAAGTTATTTTTTTAAGAACATGGATGTGGTACAGTGGTATAAGCTGCAGGTATTTCTAGCTAGATGATTTGGTGCTGTAGGTCGTGAGTTCGAGACACGGTTAGAGCACGAGTCACACGATTATCGTCTTCGTCTGTTATGCTACTATGTTATCTATCAAATCATCAACACAACGTACCATATGCACTATGTTTTGTTGATCCGACGGTAAAGATTTAAATGTCCAGTCGTAGTAGTTCTGTGTTGAAGCCCTTGGTATACAAAATGACACATCGATGTATCTACAGGTAAAAGTTTACCTGTCTGAATCGGGTACTGTGGACGCTCTACGTAATACGCCCTCTAAGGAGGGTATAATATACAGAGTAGGGTCACACGGTGTCATGATAATTTGGCATGTAGACCAAATATTTGAAAAATCAGATTCGGGACAATCTGTTATTTTCCGATGTATTCGTTAAAGACTTTTCTTTGCTTGCGTTTAGTTAGATTTCAATAACATAGCTTTATGTGTTTAAGATAATATTTATGTCATATGAAACTAAGTGTTTACCTGCGTTGTCTGTAGTTAGCTTTATCCCTAATGGTGTTTATTGATAGTTCCGAGATGTCACAATCCAGATCCGATACAAAACGCACATAGTCCTTCTTTCGTCAATACCACTCTTGGAGACAACGTTACTTACGAATGCTTGCCAGGCTACAACATGGATGATCCTACGACAGCAACACGCACCTGCCTGAAGAATTCCTCATGGAGTGGCATGCTGCCCGTTTGTAGTCGTAAGTACATCAAGTTTATTATCGATTCATTAAAGGTGAATAGCTTAACTACAGTCTTTGTAAGTTGTCCCCCCCCCCCCCCCCCCCCCAAAAAAAACTACAGAAAATACCGATATGATAAAAAAAAGGTGTAACTGTAACTTTAAATCGATGAAAGAGGACAGTGGTAGCCGCTTTCAGCTTCATCAATGACGTCCGCCAAACAAACCTAGGTCACGTTACAACGAAACCAGAAAACATCTCACAAACATTTCTAAATCAAATCATGATGTCGACCATGGAATTTCCTCATGGTCAACCTGCATCTCTTTCGTGGCGACATCTAATGGAACAATCTTGATAGTTTGAACAAGACGTTGAATATAATATTGGTCTAGGAGAAGAATATATCTATCCTACCGAAAAAAAACCTCGCCCTGTTCCCCTTGAACGTCTTTCAAGTGTCTCTATGTGAAACATTTATCGTTTAAAACTGTCCTTTTTTCCCAGTAAGTTTAATTGTGACGACCTAAACTTTATTCATACGAAGGAATGCCCCCTTTAAATGTATAAATAGTTAATCATACACTGTGTATATAGCTACCCCTCCAGTTGTAGTCTGTCCTTCAGGAGTTCCTATCCCTCTAAACACTGACTTGTGTTGATAACACAGTGTTACTGTCTACCCCTCCAGTTGTCTGTCCGTCATCAGTTCTTGTCTACCTAAACACTGACTTGTGTTGATAACACTGTGTTACTGTCTACCCCTCCAGTTGTTGTCTGTCCGTCATCAGTTCTTGTCTACCTAAACACTGACTTGTGTTGATAACACAGTGTTACTGTCTACCCCTCCAGTTGTTGTCTGTCCGTCATCAGTTCTTGTCTACCTAAACACTGACTTGTGTTGATAACACTGTGTTACTGTCTTCCCCTCCAGTTGTTGTATGTCCGTCATCAGTTCTTGTCTACCTAAACACTGACTTGTGTTGATTAAACTGTGCATTTGTCTACCCATCCAGCTGCTGTCTGTCTGTCAGCAGCCTTTGTCTATCTAAACACTGACTCATGTTGATTACATTGTGTTAATGTCTACCTCTCCAGCTGTTGTGTGCCAGCCCAGCGGTCCAGTTATGTTCGCCACCCACACCTCCACGGGAAATCAATTCATGGACAACGTGACGTATTCGTGTGATGTAGGATTCCCACACCAGACAGGAAACCTATTCCGGACATGTATGGCGGACGGGGCATGGAGTGGCGTGGAACCAGTTTGCGAGTGTAAGTTTATCTTACTACTAAATGCATAGTAAATTTGTATAAATCGACTGAAAACCCGTATGTAGATTTGGCAAGATATGTTACCATCTTATTTGTGACAAAGAAATCTATAATGAAAAATATTAAGATTTGAAAAAAAAAGATGTTTTCAATACTTTGAAATTTGTTCATTTTGAAAAAAAAAACCCATATAATTTATGTTTTGTCCCGTTTAATGCTACCAAGAGGTTTTGATCAATATATCTTCATGTTGCTATATAATGACTATTTTTTATTATCAATTTCTGCAACTTTCCCGTAAGTCCTGTATCCTACATTTATTTTAGTATCTAGTGTCTTTGAACCCTTGGTAGAGGTAAACATATGTCGTTGATAAGCTTTTTAGATACACTGTACCGGTACATGCATGTTCAGAGCTCATCCTCGATTTTTGAGTGATAGTACCCTTCAATGTAAAAATTGCTTTCCTCAATCAGAACACATCACTTGTTGGTGAATAATTAGGAAGAATAAGAGTAAAAAAACCAAGAAAAAAAACAACAAAAAAAACAAAAACAATACCGACATTATAACGAAACCATAATTAAAACTCAAAATTGATTAAACGATGGCAAAATATATATAAAAAAAAATAATATTTACATGAGGACTCATATAATAGTACAGTGAGAATAAGACCAGGTGTTCCGGAAGAGTAAGCGTCTTCTGTTTCATTGACATACGAATCAAGGTCAAATTAGGGTGAAGTCACTATCTCTAATACAAGATAGGGAGGTGACTACAGAACCACTGGGCATCTTAACAAGTATCAAACATGTATGACTCAAATCGCATCAGGAAATATTTTCAAATGTGATCTTGATGTCGACTTAAATAATGTCCATGGTCTTCATCAACCGTCATATCTAGAAACCTAGTGTTGTTGATTTCTTCGTTAGTAGTCGACATCTGTCCAGGAAATCGTGATAAAGGTAATAAGTCCTTGAATATTCATCAACGGGGACATACAGACATCGTGGAATAGGAGATATAGGGATGCTGATATCAATGTTGCATTCTAGAAAAGGAAAGTAGCAACTGGGGTATTGAAATCATAACGCTTATCAACTTGGTTGTAAGCTGTTCTTGCTAGCTACGCAATAGGAAACATCAAGGCTAGCGGCTGATTGTGAAGAGACTGTAGACTAAAGTAACTTATAGATGCAATTTAATATGTTTTGTAGTATCAACCGTTAATTAGAATACATTGATTAACACTATAGGAACTCTGTTACTAACACTCAGTATACATAATGTTTCGTCAAATTAAGATAATTGTACTTGCCTGTTGATGGTATTTATTACTTTGCAGACTGTGATTGCCCTTGTAACGGCACCAATGCTACAATTAAACAATTAAACATGACCCTAGCGGAACTCTTGGCCGCTCTAACTGCGGAGCTGAAAGTTGACAAGAAAAAGACGTCCATAGCCGTGAGGAAGAAGATCAGCGTGTACGAAGACAGGCCGGTGGCGAAAGGACTCGGCAGTATCGGTGTAGCCATGTTGGTGTTTGTGTTTGCCTTCGTTATAATTCCAGATATCCCCAGGCTACTCAACGACATCCGGTTCGGATTCCAAAATCTGCTCTCATGCTGTGGGAAGGAAGGGCCTAAGAACAAGTGATCGTGGTCTGAACTGATCTGTGGTTGGTTTTTTCAGCTTTCGAAAGAAAGTTTTAGTGATGAATGTGTCGTTGGTTTTCAGCTTTCGACAGTGTTGACTTTCAGTGATGTAGATTTACAGAGCCCTGTGTCTGTTGTTTAGCAGTATTATATAATCACACACTAAAAGGACACAAGATGACTGGCTTTTGTTTTCCAAGACAGCCAGCATACTCGACGCACCCAAAAAACAAACATTATGTGTCGGAAAGGTCATTTGGAAACGTTCTTTATAGTTGCTTTAGTGACATCGCCATTTTGCGACCAATGTTAAGACAGTTGTAAACCTCGCAGTAGTGGTTCATTTTTCATGTTTGTTTGTTTGTGTTTGTTTTTTGTTTACATGTTGTTAACATATAATGTTATTTTGACACGTATTTATGATTATGACGAGCACAACGAAAATATTTCCGAAAACGTCATAGGAAAACTGTACTATTCATAGTGTCACAATCAAACACCTTGATAACATCAAAGGCTTCATGTGACAGCAAATCTGTTGTTCCGCCTTTAATGATGGACTCAATCTTTATTTTGTCATACCTAGATACCATTGTAACCGTGTTGTTTATAAAGTGATGTTAGGACAATTAGATTGGAGTTCATCTCTCAAAGACATGAGCTCCAGCCTGTGCTATGCCATTCGTATTCCCTCAGCCCTGCGGTACCTTTAATCTACCTGGTCTCATATTCATGAACTAATTTTCACATTTAAATTAGATATCTGTGATCAAATCAACTTTCTGTAAACCCTCTTAAACAATGAAATACCGGTTTAACAGAAAAGAAAATCATTGAAATTCTTTTCTTATAGGAAGCCTTTCCTAAATGCCTTCAAATCGTTGAAAAATATTAATTCAGATTTATCATCAAAAGTTTTTGAGTCTGAACACAAATTGTGTATTTAAGCATGATAACGGTTTCATGAATACGGGCACTCATGTTCGGCAGATGAAGCTGAGGGATTTCCGCACTATGATTTTACAGGCGACATCCTCAAAAGCGAAATAAGTGACAAATTCGCATGGAAATGAATTCCTGCTGTAGGTAACAGTAGTTCTGATACCCATGATCAAAAGACTTTGAATAAAAACAAATATTGACGAATATAATGTATTAACTTTGTTAAGAATCGGTGTTCATAACGAGTTCATAGTTTGTAACAAAATCGCGTTCCAGACGACATTGGTGTATAATACAGAAATGTGGATAGCATTTAGCATTAAGGTAAAAATATAAGCTCTGGTTACCAGTTATTTTCATAATGGGCAGATAACTCATCCTCATCCTTTAATTTAGCTTTGACTTAATTAATGCCACATAGAAAGGAGGTGTTGAAAATGATGTAAGAGTATACCTGAACAGGTAAAGCTAGTATTGAAGCCTTTGTATTGTTCTACACTGTCTACTTTCTTACATACAATAGAATACAACTATTGAATGGGTCTGAGGGCAACAGCGATTTTGTTAGCACCCAAGGTCCTGACTATTGCCCGACGCGAAAACGAAAAATTAACACCGTAAGAAGCAAATCGGGTTGATCCTTTCATGTACGTTTACACCGGTACTGGACTCTGAAACCATACATAAATACTAATTTATTTTGTCGAAAATTCTTCAAAACAAGCTTGAAAGAAAACACGGAATGCTTACCAAATCCATAGAATGCTTAGGAAGCGTTGAGCTGTATTTTTAGAGGGGTATGATATATTTGTAATGAGGTATGATGGTTGTGGTATTTCGGTAAGGTTATGATATGGAAAATGATATAATATAGATACTAAGCAAGTGATCAATGTCGATAGTATTGTAATATATTTTAAACACCTTTGTTTGCATGTTTATGACATCTTTTTTATTAATAGATTTGAAATAAAAAGAATTTTTTTATTTGAGTGTTCTGCGTTAATAATCAATAGGCTGAAAATTTGTCACGTTATTTAATGGTGTACGTATACCTACAAATAAAAACGGACTCTAGATTGTTTAAGTTCATCGTAGTTCACCTCTCCACTGTCCAAGTGAAATCCTTCGCAGTCCTCCTCTACATTGTCCAAATGGAATCCGGTTAAGTCCACCATTTCATCATCAAAGGGTACAACTATCGCAGTAGACCTTGTCAAAGTGAAAGCCCATCACAGTCCATCACAGCCCTTCTCTAAATTGTCCAAGTGTAAGTCCATCACAGTCCTTCTCTAAATTGCCCAAGTGTAAGTCCATCACAGTCCTCATCTTCATTGTCCAAGTGTAAGTCCATCACAGTCCATCACAGTCCTTCTCTATATTGTCCAAGTGTAAGTCCATCACAGTCCACATCTTCATTGTCCAAGTGTAAGTCCATCACAGTCCATCACAGTCCTTCTCTATATTGTCCAAGTGTAAGTCCATCACAGTCCACATCTTCATTGTCCAAGTGTAAGTCCATCACAGTCCATCACAGTCCTTCTCTATATTGTCCAAGTGTAAGTCCATCACAGTCCTTCTGTACATTGTCCAAGTGTAAGTCCATCACAGTCCTTCTCTAAATTGCCCAAGTGTAAGTCCATCACATTCCTTCTGTACATTGTCCAAATGTAAGTCCATCACAGTCCTTCTCTATATTGTCCAAGTCTAAGTCCATCACAGTCCTTCTGTACATTGTCCAAGTGTAAGTCCATCACATTCCTTCTGTACATTGTCCAAGTATAAGTCCATCACAGTCCTTCTCTATATTGCCCAAGTGTAAGTCCATCACAGTCCTTCTCTATATTGTCCAAGTGTAAGTCCATCACAGTCCTTCTCTAAATTGTCCAAGTGTAAGTCCATCACAGTCCTTCTCTATATTGTCCAAGTGTAAGTCCATCACAGTCCTTCTCTATATTGTCCAAGTGTAAGTCCATCACAGTCCTTCTCTATATTGTCCAAGTGTAAGTCCATCACAGTCCTTCTCTCAATTGTCCAAGTGTAAGTCCATCACAGTCCTTCTCTAAATTGCCCAAGTGTTAGTCCATCACAGTCCACATCTTCATTGTCCAAGTGTAAGTCCATCACAGCCCTTCTCTATATTGTCCAAGTGTAAGTCCATCACAGTCCTTCTGTACATTGTCCAAGTGTAAGTCCATCACATTCCTCCTCTTCATTGTCCAAGTGTAAGTCCATCACAGTCCTTCTCTATATTGTCCAAGTGTAAGTCCATCACAGTCCTTCTCTATATTGTCCAAGTGTAAGTCCATCACAGTCCTTCTCTATATTGTCCAAGTGTAAGTCCATCACAGCCCTTCTCTAAATTGCCCAAGTGTAAGTCCATCACAGTCCTTCTGTACATTGTCCAAGTCTAAGTCCATCACAGTCCTTCTGTACATTGTCGAAGTGTAAGTCCATCACAGCCCTTCTCTATATTGTCCGAGTGTAAGTCCATCACAACCCTTCTCTCAATTGTCCAAGTGTAAGTCCGTCCGAGTCCTTCTGTACATTGTCCAAGTGTTAGTCCATCACAGTCCATCTCTATATTGTCCAAGTGTAAGTCCATCACAGTCCTTCTCTATATTGTCCAAGTGTAAGTCCATCACAGTCCTTCTCTATATTGTCCAAGTGTAAGTCCATCCGAGTCCTTCTGTACATTGTCCAAGTGTAAGTCCATCACAGTCCTTCTGTACATTGTCCAAGTGTAAGTCCATCACAGTCCTTCTCTATATTGTCCAAGTGTAAGTCCATCACAGTCCTTCTGTACATTGTCCAAGTGTAAGTCCATCACAGTCCTTCTCTATATTGTCCAAGTGTAAGTCCATCACAGTCCTTCTCTATATTGTCCAAGTGTAAGTCCATCACAGTCCTTCTCTATATTGTCCAAGTGTAAGTCCATCACAGTCCTTCTCTAAATTGTCCAAGTGTAAGTCCATCACAGCCCTTCTGTACATTGTCCAAGTGTAAGTCCATCACAGTCCTTCTCTATATTGTCCAAGTGTAAGTCCATCACAGTCCTTCTGTATATTGTCCAAGTGTAAGTCCATCACAGCCCTTCTCTAAATTGTCCAAGTGTAAGTCCATCACAGCCCTTCTGTACATTGTCCAAGTGTAAGTCCATCACAGTCCTTCTCTATATTGTCCAAGTGTAAGTCCATCACAGTCCTTCTGTACATTGTCCAAGTGTAAGTCCATCACAGTCCTTCTCTATATTGTCCAAGTGTAAGTCCATCACAGTCCTTCTCTATATTGTCCAAGTGTAAGTCCATCACAGTCCATCTCTATATTGTCCAAGTGTAAGTCCATCACAGTCCTTCTGTACATTGTCCAAGTGTAAGTCCATCACAGTCCTCTTCTTTCTATTGTCGCTATAAAGAATAGGAAGAATCAATGTAAAGAATGAGACGACAACGATCTGTTAAATGATTTGGTTTAAATTAAAATTATATTGAAATGATACCAAAGTGTAATAAATGAAGTGAAACCAAGGAGTAATTCCTGACGTTATACCACAGTGTAATTACTGACGTGATACCACGGTATAATTACTGACGTGATACCACGGTGTCATTACTGACGTGATACAACGGTGTCATTACTGACATGATACCACGCGTACGGTTTAATTACTGACGTGATACCACGGTGTAATTACTGACGTGATACCACGCGTACGGTTTAATTACTGACGTGATACCACGGTGTAATTCCTGACGTGATACCACGGTGTAATTACTGACGTGATACCAAGGTGTAATTACTGACGTGATACCAAGGTGTAATTATTGAAGTGATACCACGGTATGATTACTGACGTGATACCACAGTATAATTACTGACGTGATACCACGGTGTAATTATTGACGTGATACCACAGTATAATTACTGACGTGATACCACGATGTTATTACTGACGTGATACCACAGTGTAATTAATTATGTGAAACCAAGGAATAATTACTGACATGATACCACGGTGTATTTACTGACGTGATACCATAGTGTAATTAATTACGTGAAACCAAAGAATAATTACTGACATGATACTATACTGTATTTACTGACCTGATACCATAGTGTAATTACTGACGTGATACCACGGTGTCATTCCTGACGTGATACCACGGTGTAATTACTGACGTGATACCACGGTGTAATTACTGACGTGATACCATAGTGTAATTAATTACGTGAAACCAAGGAATAATTACTGACATGATACCACGGTGTATTTACTGACGTGATACCATAGTGTAATTAATTACGTGAAACCAAAGAATAATTACTGACATGATACTATACTGTATTTACTGACCTGATACCATAGTGTAATTACTGACGTGATACCACGGTGTCATTCCTGACGTGATACCACGGTGTAATTACTGACGTGATACCACAGTGTAATTACTGACGTGATACCACGGTGTAATTTCTGACGTGATACCACGGTATGATTACTGACGTGATACCAAGGTGTGATTACTGACGTGAAATCAATGTGTCATTACTGACATGATACCACAGTGTAATTACTGACGTGATACCACGGTGTTATTACTGACGTGATACCAAGGTGTCATTCCTGACGTGATATCACAGTGGAATTATTGACGTGATACCAAGGTGTAATTACTGACGTGATACCATGGTGTAATTACTGACGTGATACCAAGGTGTAATTACTGACGTGATACCATGGTGTAATTACTGACGTGATACCAAGGTGTAATTACTGACGTGATACCACGGTGTAATTACTGACGTGATACCACGGTGTAATTACTGACGTGATACTACTGTGTAATTACTAACGTGATACCACGGTGTAATTATTGACGTGATACCACGGTGTCATTCCTGACGTGATACCATAGTGTAATTACTAACGTGATACCACGGTGTAATTATTGACGTGATACCACGTTGTAATTCCTGACGTGATACCATAGTGTAATTACTGACGTGATACCACAGTGTCATTCCTGACGTGATATCACAGTGTAATTACTGACGTGATACCATAGTGTAATTACTGACGTGATACCAAGGTGTAATTTTTGACGTGATACCACAGTATAATTACTGACGTGATACCACGGTGTAATTACTAACGTGATACCATAGTGTAATTACTGACGTGATACCAAGGTGTAATTTCTGACGTGATACCACAGTGTAATTACTGACGTGATACCACGGTGTTATTACTGACGTGATACCAAGGTGTCATCCCTGACGTGATATCACAGTGTAATTATTGACGTGATACCAAGGTGTAATTACTGACGTGATACCATGGTGTAATTACTGACGTGATACCAAGGTGTAATTACTAACGTGATACCACGGTGTAATTATTGACGTGATACCACGGTGTCATTCCTGACGTGATACCATAGTGTAATTACTAACGTGATACCACGGTGTAATTATTAAGGTGATACCACGGTGTAATTATTGACGTGATACCACGGTGTCATTCCTGACGTGATACCATAGTGTAATTACTGACGTGATACCACAGTGTCATTCCTGACGTGATATCAGTGTAATTACTGACGTGATACCATAGTGTAATTACTGACGTGATACCAAGGTGTAATTTTTGACGTGATACCACAGTATAATTACTGACGTGATACCACGGTGTAATTACTGACGTGATACCACAGTGTAATTACTGACGTGATACCACGGTGTAATTTCTGACGTGATACCACAGTGTAATTACTGACGTGATACCACGGTGTAATTACTGACGTGATACCACGGTATGATTACTGACGTGATACCAAGGTGTGATTACTGACGTGAAATCAATGTGTCATTACTGACATGATACCACAGTGTAATTACTGACGTGATACCACGGTGTTATTACTGACGTGATACCAAGGTTTCATTCCTGACGTGATATCACAGTGTTATTATTGACGTGATACCAAGGTGTCATCCCTGACGTGATATCACAGTGTAATTATTGACGTGATACCAAGGTGTAATTACTGACGTGATACCAAGGTGTAATTACTGACGTGATACCACGGTGTAATTACTGACGTAATACTACTGTGTAATTACTAACGTGATACCACGGTGTAATTATTGACGTGATACCACGGTGTCATTCCTGACGTGATACCATAGTGTAATTACTAACGTGATACTACGGTGTAATTATTGACGTGATACCACGTTGTAATTCCTGACGTGATACCATAGTGTAATTACTGACGTGATACCACAGTGTCATTCCTGACTTGATATCACAGTGTAATTACTGACGTGATACCATAGTGTAATTACTGACGTGATACCAAGGTGTAATTTTTGACGTGATACCACAGTATAATTACTGACGTGATACCACGGTGTAATTACTAACGTGATACCATAGTGTAATTACTGACGTGATACCAAGGTGTAATTTCTGACGTGATACCACAGTGTAATTACTGACGTGATACCACGGTGTTATTACTGACGTGATACCAAGGTGTCATCCCTGACGTGATATCACAGTGTAATTATTGACGTGATACCAAGGTGTAATTACTGACGTGATACCAAGGTGTAATTACTGACGTGATACCACGGTGTAATTACTGACGTAATACTACTGTGTAATTACTAACGTGATACCACGGTGTAATTATTGACGTGATACCACGGTGTCATTCCTGACGTGATACCATAGTGTAATTACTAACGTGATACCACGGTGTAATTATTGACGTGATACCACGGTGTCATTCCTGACGTGATACCATAGTGTAATTACTGACGTGATACCACAGTGTCATTCCTGACGTGATATCACAGTGTAATTACTGACGTGATACCATAGTGTAATTACTGACGTGATAACAAGGTGTAATTTTTGACGTGATACCACAGTATAATTACTGACGTGATACCACGGTGTAATTACTAACGTGATACCATAGTGTAATTACTGACGTGATACCAAGGTGTCATTACTGACATGATACCACGGTGTAATTACTGACGTGATACCACAGTGTAATTACTGACGTGATACCACGGTGTAAGTACTGACGTGATACCACAGTATAATTACTGACATTATTCCACAGTATAATTATTGACGATACCACAGTATAATTACTGACATGATACCACGTATAATTACTGACGTGATACCATGGTGGAAGAAATGAGAGTACATGTTAACAGATTTGATATATTTTAAACTTTGAATAAGTAAATAAACATTTTGAAATGTCGTGACACTTTTTGTCGTGACTGTTAACAATATTTGTCTGGTGACTTATTATCAACACAAACAAACGTCAGTTAAATATGCGACACAGACGTGGAACTTTATCCAAACACTGACGGATAAGTTACACGCATCTGTCCAACACATTGTAGAACACAACTTACCCCGTAATGGATTGGGTATTGTATATCTCGGAGGCCGCCTGGTATGTATTCGTGTAAGGAAAGATAAACCGTGAACAAAATACACCCTTACGCCTGCAACACGAGCTTGGCCTGGAAGTAAGGTACTGTACTTAACATGTTTTTATTTGAATCGAGACCTCATTTTTCAATAAATACCTTATTGAATAGCTATGTTAGTCAGTATTTAGATACGGATGTTATAGCAATAATTACATGGTAACAGGATTAGCACGAACCTTACACACGTGCATACATCAGTCGAGTGTGTTTGCATTACTGAATGGAGGGGGAGTAAAGTACAGTATTTGTTGTTGTTTTGTTTGTTTTGCTGAAATGAATCCTAAATTATCGAATATACAGTTACATATACTGTATGACCTATAGTATTCGTGTGTACTTTCTTTCGTGGTTTGGAGCTTTCACATGATTTAATATATAATTATTTAAGATAAGACTAAGGTAGCCATTTATATCATTCGTTAATTATTGATCGTTATAGTCGTGCTGTTACTACTGTTTTACACTGTACGTATGAGGTCACCATCAACTGTTTACACATCCATTATGTTTAACAGTGTAAATATTTTTCTGTACGGTACATAACTATCGCCATAGATGTATAACAATTATGCTGAAATTTGATTAAATTGAATCACTGAACTTGTCATAGCTTATTTCATCAAGTTATTAAGGTAGAGTTGGGTACTGGTCACCGGTCATGACACAGGATCCCCAACAGCCTTATTTGAGTTTCGGGTACCATTAGTAGATGATAGCGTTGGGAATTTATGTTTTGTTGGTTGTTTAGAACGGGCGCTCTGATGAGGTTGGATAGCGGTAGCCATCTTGGATTTACAGGATGACGGCTGGTAGTATCTGGATTAGGTTGCGCTGCTCGTGTGATCACAGTTTAGTCCGGATAGGCACGTATATATGACAGTACAGTTTCACAAGGACTGTTCTGCCGTCCACCGTCCATGTCACTGATACTTCTTTTAAAAGGAAATCTACACCTACCAACATTGTGGCACGTTTTTAAGTGAACGCCTCGTTTATATAAGAACAGGTGAGTCTGACCGGTTTGAAACTGTCCTCCCTACCACCTTCGTGTTTCAGTGTACAGTTCTCCAAACTTCCAGAAACTCCACAGCCTCGCCCTGTTGGTCAGCGATAATGCCCCGAGGATATTCGGGGGACTTTGGCCTTTTGCTGTGCTATGTATAGGAACGAAACCAGATATTGGTACATGTTGAAGTGGAAACCAGAAATACACACGGTAAGAAATGATGTTCTCACATACTTCACAGGGTTATCCGTCGGTTGCTAGACAAAGATAAATCAATCTTACACCGGGGGGTGAAGACAGCTGGCACGCGCTATATGACGCTGCTCACAATAACGTAACGTAATCATTTTACGTTGAATAACCAGCATGCTTAGCATGAGTTCCACACCTACCTGAGTTGACCGAGACACCATATAGTCCCCTATACTTGCCAAACCAGATTTGCAAACTCACCTGACAACATGTGCACTACACGTGTATGAATGACCTGTCACAGTTGAGTAACCTCAATAGTACACATTGTAGTAAGTATCCTGACAGCCAGCCCTCATCAAGTCGCGCCAGGACTGATTGACCTCCATATCCTGGTCGAAAGGCTGCAAGGAAAGGATGAAAACTATTTTTAAGATACCCAGTTAGTTGACCACACACAGTCCTTTTATCATTCAAGATCTTAGAGATGCAGGGTAAAATACAAATTGGTCAGGCGTTTTAATTATCTAAAATATTATTTTTCTTAAAAACAAGAACTACCTGTGCTTCCTTTAATCGTCTAGGGAACTCTGATACATAAAATGAGTGATTTATCATGTCGCTAAAAGGTGCACTGATATATGTAAAACCTCTCTAAAGAGTTCAGAATATGCCATCAATACCAATGGCCTTCCTGTCATTGACCTTAGACACAAGGCACTCCTGTACCAATATCGGAGGTTACATTGCCATAGAAATTGTTAGAAACGTTAGTGACTTCCATTTGATAATTGTTTCGTTTGCCTTTAAAATGTCATTATGAAAAACCAGCTGTGCCTTTACTTAAAAAAATGGTTTTGTGGTTCCTTAATTTTGTAACAATGTTCTATGTTTTCGATATATTTCTCAATTTGAGGCTGATTTGCAGCGGTTGTATACGTTTCTTGTATACAGCTTAGCGCACGTTTGAATTAAATTTTCTTTTCTATCTTGAAATGTCTTCCTTCACTAGAGCATATTCGTCTATAACATCATTGATGAGTTTTTCGTAAACTGGTTTACATTTACGTTTAAAAACGGTTCTTACCAGCGATCTCAGTTACTAAGATCACAGTTAAAAGCGAATTTGTTGCTTAAAATGAAACTAATAGAGGAAGTTTGCTAGTTTTTCATGAAACATGTGGATTATTTGATAGTATTTTTCATATAAAAAACATCAGATAGAATATTGTCACTAGAGTTCAAGTCCACATTTAAATCTTCCACAAGTATAACATGGTCATAATGTGTACTGATCAGTTTTATATCAATCATTGAAAACTAATGTCCTTTGGTGTAGCATTTTTGTTCAATGGATTGTATTAGAAAGATGGAAAAAATACAAGAAAGACCCATAATTATCACCACTATTTGCTCTGGCCAAGTCTATAGGCATTTTATCTTTTAACGTTTCTTTTTCTACATGTAACATTTTCAATTTCTTAGTGAGAGAGTAAGGTAAGAATTGTAATCCATATCACCTACTCTCTAAGCTATTAATTATTCTATATAAATTTGTAATTAGTACATATGTTAATTCAAATGACAACTTTTTGATATGAATTTATTACTCTTTTTAGTTTCAGTCAAAGTGTGTAGAGGTAAGTGAGTTTGGTAGGTAGAGGATTCCCAATCACCTGTTTTCTGTGCTATTAATAGTATAATCTTGATTTATAATTACAAATTATCTGTATTTGAAAGCTTTCCTGATAACATTTAATTCCGTTTATCTGGTAAGATAATATTATTTCATTTTTGGGATAATACTTTTATTCATATTGTATAAATAAAGGTTTATTTAAAATAATGCAATTTATGAGGAACTTTAAAAGCTATCTTAATTTACCTGTGATATATCTTGATATAGTATTTGCTATATCTACACTTTGTCTACATTTGATATCATACTACATTATACGAGCTAATGTTCTTTGTTTATATGAACGGTCATCTTAAATTTATCAGCAGGATTACAGGACGATTTCAATTTTCCTTTGGTAATTTTTCCATTTCTAGAGAGTAACATACTTGCTTCCGAACTTACAATGACCGAGGAATTCTTAACAAATGCTGAGTGGTCACACAAAGGCTTTCCATCCTGGGTTTCGAGAGATGCATCCGGATGAATATCACAAATTAAATCGGAAATATTATAATCCCTTCTGTGATATGATGTTAGTTTGTTTTCGATGTTTGTTGATATATCTTTTGGCTCGCTTTCTGAGGAAATGGCTAGATCTGCATTTTACCTAGATTTATATGGCAAGTGTTGTCGATGAAGTAGAATACTTCTATGTTATTGATAGCATGAAGATGTATATATTGCCAAATATGTGGACATAAGGTCCATTCCCAAAACACAATATACAAAATTTATTTACATCAACATGATACATCTCTCTCTCTCTCTCTCTCTCTCTCTCTCTCTCTCTCTCTCTCTCTCTGTTGTTATGAAGATCTGATGAATTTCTCCTATGAAAATATTAAAATATGTTTGTTTTCTCAAAAGATGTGTGAGGTGATAATGGCGTTGAAAGGAACAGTCGGTCGAGTGCTCCTGAAGTAATACAACACTGTACAACAATGTCGGACCAACACTCACGCGATGTACCTAACAGTGGATGTTGGTTTATCCCCCAGAGTGTCAAGAGAGTATGGAAGAGATACAGTCCAGATCAACAGTTCAGGGAAAACATTTCCTATACCATCTGTGTATATCTGGCGTTTTTTATCATCGTAAGTTCATTTGTTCCCCGCGTGTACACATTCACCATTGTTAAATGCTAGTAAACTCGATTCTGACATTGAAACCCTTTTATTAGATTTTTGAGTGACAGTTTCGATTCTACATGGTTAAATCATTATTTTACCTACATAAACTTAGTAGCGACAACAGATATATATATCTTCTGTAATCATCTTTCTGTGTTCTGATTACGTCCCCTTCTAGTGTGACTATAGGATTCCTATCCACCCGTCGTGTACGTTGCGTTTGTACGGACTATGTACGTGACGCCAAAGATTGTCAGCGCTCCAGCGCCTTCATTTCAGTTTCAGTGTTTTGGGTATTGGCCAAAGCCACTAAAACTATTTTATCGGGGACCGTTAGGCGACATGTATCGCTTTACCAATATACATCTTGCATGTTCATTTGGATTTTGTATTTGTGTATTGACAGTGTGTTATTTTTTGACGGCTTTGATTATGTTCACTTGCAGCTGACACTCTACCTTCCGGAGCACATGGTCTTTGTCTCCTTGTACGTTTTAAGGTTCTCCATACAAGTCTTTATATTTTTGTTCGTATTTCATCCTCGTTTCATCATTTTTGAGTAAAAGGTACGATTTTGTTAACATGTTCTCGAAATATTCATCTGCATTTAGATTGTTACTATCCTATCGTTAATAAATATGCTCTAACAAACTCAATCGTAACATCATACGTTTTCTGTATATTTTAGGGATGGAGGAAGGGTCAATTCGGACCATCTTACATTGATTTAAGGATGATCACCGACACTGATCTGGAACAAGGCTCTTGGATTATTACGACTATCTTCATTGGTTATACATCCGGGTCATTTGTTCATGGATTTCTGTACACTCGAGTAAACCGGAAGTTGATGCTGAGTACAGCACTTTTTATGATGAGTGCAGCCATTGCTATTGTGCCATGGTGTGTGATGATAGAGGTGATGTTACCTACCTATTTTGTTGTTGGACTCGTCCAAGGAGTCATAGACACAGGTAAGAGATCATGGAAACTGTCTTTTGAACTGTTAAGTCCCTATGGTAAAGCACGACAAAACAACTCGAGGCTCCTTTCTGCTAGATAGGCATTGTGTTGAAATAGTATCTGTTTTTGTATACATTTATTTATTGAAGAAAAATCGGATCGTGTAGTAAGAGTGTTGTAACGGTTGCGTGCCTACAGTCCGTTACCAAGTTCCATCTTAGACCCAGTATATATCTAACTGTTGTAAGAATACAAAAAAATGGCTAGTCTACCTGACTTCAATATATATGTAACAATTGCCTAATTTACGCCTGGTAAATATCTAACGCTGTGATAGCCTGAATACAACCTATTACCTAGATAAACCAACTGTATCACAATGTACCTACACCCGTACACCCTGTACCGCAACACTATGTGATCACGTCAACTTGACCGCGACACACGTACACCGTGACTGCGACTACCTTTACCGAGACACACTTTGACCGAGTCACCCGTTTACCAAAACACGGCAAACACTTGTCTCGGTACCTGTCACAGTCACCGTAACACAGTACGTCGCCCTGTACTGTGATACCCTGTAACGATACGTGATACCGGTACAACAGTGGAACCCTAACTTATACAGCTAGGCCCAAACTTATTCAGCTTGGTCACTGTTTACCTTTATTTACCTTTTTTGTAACGCTGTGTGTTCCTTCATCCGAGCGAGCTGGAGAACAAGTGAGCTAGCTGCGATAACGTAGCTCTGGACGACGGACGGACACTTTCTGACAGATGGTCGTCGTCAGAGCTACGATTCCCTCCCATTGCTCGTAATGTAGCAAAACAGTGAACCTCGAAAATGCTACAAATAGCGGATATCGTTTAACTTTGGAGTAATAGTTCGTATAATTAAACATTTCTAATACAATTTTGCAATGTATCAGCCTACCGTCTAATCTAGAAATCTTTAATTCGCATATTCTGATAACATACTGCTCGGAGTTGTCTCCGTGATCCGCCATGATACTTCTCGAAGAACTCTCGCGAGGATTCTAACCCAAATATGGAACCCGTGATCCATATATGGATGAAGCTACTACGATATATAAATACATAATCAGAGATATTTAACCACTCTTGTGTAACTCTTGTGAAGAAAGCGAATCTTACTTTGCGTAATTAAATAATTTCAGAATGAATTGACCTTCCTTACCGAGATATATTACTCCGAATCTGTTTTTCTGTTGAAATCTCGCGGGAAACCTCATTAGCATCAATTTATTTTGATTTCCTTATAAGGAAATTGACCTTTACACTTGTATCAAAGATGGCGGTATGTTTGAACTGATATCGCCGTGTGTCTTGCTCGTTTTGGATTTTACTATTTATTGTCAAACATTTGAAGTAATGTGCAGGTTTGTTGCTTGAATATTCATAATAGCTACCAGAATCATCAATTTACATGTGTTTTTTTATCCGAGAAAAATTTTACCACTGCTAATACTGCCCGATGTGAATCACATCGGGGCTTGCTACACTATCGACAATGGGAAGAACTTCATTCCCTGCCGGAGAGCAATGTAGGCAGGGTATGAATATTCGTTCTACAAGTGAGCCTGCCCGTCCGGGGTGACTGTTAGATGTTGTCAGTTGGTGATCCCCTCCTCCTTTCTCAACGCGGGCTTGGGACCGGCTACGGCGGAGTTAGCCTGCCCGTCTGATGTGGAGCCTCTATTTATACCCCCGGCCAGGATGGAATCAACCAATCAGAATCGCTCTTACAAAGACATATCTATGCAAGGACTTGAGCAAGACTATACAGATGCAAATTGTTTATTAATCACAATATTTACATTCATTCGCTGCAGTGTTTTTAGGCTTCAATACAAACGAGGTGTTTTGTACAATGGCCGTCTCTGACACATAAAGCATTGGTTCAACAACATCGCTTTTAATCCCTCAAAAAATGGACAGTTTGTGAAAGGATGGTTTCCCATTCGTCGGTCTGCGATAAGGAGAGATCCTAAAGGTTTTGAACTGTCATAGCAAAAATATGTATTTATTGAGTCAATATCACATGATGTATTAAGAGTGAGTCTTCTTACATGTACGTGGCTTCGTATTCCTTGCAGCAATAATCATCTCATTAGTCGGAATCTTTGGGTGTATACCGTACCGCGACCTCTGATCCATCATTAGTTAATCATATAATCGGATCTGTCTGAAATTGGCCAAAAACATCAAAGTGGCAAATGTCAAAAGAGCTTCTTTAACATAGTTATGCTCTCCAAGTATGTTGTCTCTGGCACGAAATAATGTTTTTTTGTGTGTTTTATCTGATGTTGTCAATGTTTGTATGTAAAATTTGTATATTACAATGTATGTACATGTATATGATACTGATGAGTCGGAAGACTCAAAGTCAATAACGAACTTGAACTTGAACTTGTATAATAATCAATGTCTTATATGTACACGTACCTATCTAAGCGGTTATCTTTTCAGCGTTTTTAGCGCTGGATTCATTAGTTAAGAAATATGAGTGCGCTAATTACACTTTCTATATTCAATATTTGCAAGTTATGGGCTTGCCAATTTATCTTTGTGTTAACCCGTTAAAATTTGCAAATGTGCTACAATTAGAATACGCCATAATTAGAATATTTAAAGTGATTTTCCACCGTTCTAACCGTAATATTAAATTGTATGTATTTTCCAGTAGACTATATATACAGATGATTAAATAATTAGCAATGACATGACGATTGAAGAACAATCCCAGTAACAATATCTTATTTCTTACAACAGGAGGGAATGCGGAAGTAGTATCGGTATGGAAACAAGAAGGTCGATTGGGTGTTCTTGGATTAAACTTTGTTTTTGCCTTCGGAAGTGTTCTTGCGCCACTTGTGATAACATCCTTCTTGGTGGAGATTGAAGATGAAAGCTTGAAAAATACTACAGTGCTTTCACCTGTGCAACGGTTGCCAAAACAACCGAACAACACATATATCAACGAAACATGTGTCACCAATACAACTTCGCTGAATTTACATGTTACTAAGCCAGAATCAAACATATACATACCATTCTCTATCCTCGCAGGACTTTCAGTGCTCGTGGCTTCATTGTTTGTTTATTCATATGTAAAATATGACAGGGGAAGTATCACGGGAGAGGCAGCACAAAGTCCGCGGCCGCTACCAAAATCCTCCAAAGCTGTGATGCTAAGTATCATCGGCACAATGTTCCTCATCCATAATGCTGTTGACGACACATTCGCGGGATTGCTGTCGTCATATTGCGTGGAATATTTTCATTGGACAAAAAAAGATGGGGGGTTTATTTCAACAATATTTTTTCTGTTTGTTCTTGGGGCGCGTTTTATTTCAACCACCCTTGAAAAGTACATGAATACTTTAATTTGTATCGGTATTAATTTGACTTTGATGTTAATCTCTGTTCTAGGCCTTTTATTGGTTTCGTTGTACACGTTAGAGACTGGTGTATGGGTGTTTGTGTCACTGTTTGGCTACTCGACGTCTTGTGTATTCGCCCTCATGTTAAGCTGGACAAATGAATACATCACCATGGTGACAGGGAGGATATCGTCGTTCCTGTTCGTAAGTGCTATGATCGGGAGTGCACTTAATCCATTACTCCTCAGTTTCCTGATGAAGAGATTCGGACTGATATGGTTTTGTTATCTATTTCTGATTGAACTAATAATACAATTCATAGTATTCGTCGTAGGTCTAATGGGTACGAAATACATTGTCAAGAACTTTGGCAAAACCTTCGATACAAGTCATAATAAACATTAAAATATCAACATATGTGCCTTAATAAATTATTCGCAGAAATATACACATATATTTAATAATTTTTATGAATACTTGTGCTAATTTTTACCTCTCAGGCTTCTTTGTCAGGTGAAAGCAAAATATGAAAATTCGATTAATTCAAACTAACCACGAAATCAACGAATATTAAATCACCCCAAAAATAAATTATTTAACAGTAAACATTGTTTAAAAGCTTGTATTTCAATACAGCATACATCACATATAATACCTACTATTTACAGTAGGTAGCGGATACATTTTATTGACTCTTCAACCAGTAGTACAGAGGCTACTGAATTTTTTTTTCGGTGGAGAGAATCAGTAAATCACATGTACTTTTGAGTCTCGCGGATGGATAAGCTTCGCCGAATTCCAGAGCATATACTCAGAACACAACACGAGATATCTAAATAGTTATAAGCTTGAACACGTACGGGAGGATGTGAGCAGAGCACATGAGCGCTAATGTTGCGCCCTATCTCTTTGCTATAGCAAACATATACATTGTTGTACATTATTGTAACTTGTATATTCCGATGACGTCACAGTGGCATTGTTTACATGTTCATCGGCCCATTGTGTCTGCAGTGCCTGATATGTACTACGTAGGATGTAGTCTAATACAACCTACATATTAATTCTAACAGTGCTATTTTTGTTGAGATAATGAAAACATCAAGCAATACTAGGTTGTAAGGGTCTTTCTGGTCGTTTATCAATGTAAATAAAAAGTAGATATTGTCATTGGATAATATGTAGGATGTTTCATCGTATAAAGCCTGGCCACATCTCATTAGGACATTTAAACGTTAATATTATTTTATTTCTGCTTTGTGTTTGATCCATTAATATAAACGTCAGATGAATGTGTAAAATACGATGTTGCTTGCGTGATTGCATATAATTTTGTATCCTTACTGCCGGAGTTATTTTGACCTATAAACACACTGATGGCATACATCAATAATGTTACCAAATCGACAAAAAGGGCACATGGGAAAAAGTAGAAAAAACAAGTACAATAATGGCGCGTATGTCTCATATCCCGAAAACGAATTATTTTTTTGACATTCCTGAATTGCTTTTGTTAAGTGATCGCGTTTATGAAAATATGTTCCCTTCTTAACCATTTCTCACCATTATTTCAATATCCCGATTGTTAATTTTCCATTGCTTGATTGTAGCGTTTCAGTGTCCCTTTTCTGCTAGGTTAACATGTCGCATTTGATATAATATTCATTGGGATGCTTACAATTTCACGATTTCCTTGACATATTACGACTTACAAAGGCAAATTAATAATAAAAATACATTTTTGCCTGAGATGCAGCCTAAAAAAGAACATGGCAAAGTTTGGCTTTCGACATCATGACGACGCAGGGAAATATCTTATTTCCTTGTGTGAATTGAGTCTGGATCGGTATATAATCTGCGAGTATGTACTTAGCCCTCTCTTTGTTTACTCAGGGTTAAACATTATTTCAATTGTTTCAATAACATTTTGGAAATTCAACATTGATCAGCTACATAACCATGAACTCTCTGTTAAAAAAGAAACAGAACACCAACATGATAGCAAAAATGTAATTCTAATTCTAGATCGATAAAAGTGGAAAATAAGTTAAAAAAAAGATTTTCTGTCAAGACAATCAAGAGACTTCATGAACAACCGGAGTAGGTGTACACAATGAGTAGGCGTCTCTGCGTTACCTACATCACCCGCCATGCAAATCTATATCAAATTCGCAAAATAATAACTAGAGTGTTGACACCTAATTCACTTGGATTATTAATAAGTATTGAACACATGATGTCGACCATTAAACTTCCCATGGTCTTTCCATCTCTCGAAACCAGGTCATGTTAATATTTATTTCGGTCGTCAACATCTGGTTGGAAAATCGTCATATTGGGAAAAGGTCCTTTAATATCGGATCACTGTACCTCAATACAGTACAATGCACTATATGGAAAGATTAACAGTTGGGGTAATTGAAGACATCATGCCTAGCATATGCCGTCCATGCTTGTTGTGTTGTAAGTAATTATCGAGGTAAGCGACTTCCATCATGTACATGATAACTACAAAATTTGATTGATTTGTGTAAATAATATACCTTTTTAACTGAACTTATCCACCTATCACCTACTGATATACCTTCAAAAGTATAAGAATATTAAGATTTAATGACATTTCTGCATAGATGTACATTTAGCATGGATAGCGTTCCAAAGCTCTGATTTCACAGATTACTGATTTCATCCATATAGATCCAATAAACGCAAAGCAAAAGATGGCATAAAATATCAATTTCGAATATCTCGGAGGGAGCAGCGATAATTACCAAAGGAAGAGAATCTTTAGTTTCATTATTGCTAAGAAAAGTATTTAGGTAAATTAAAGTCTCTCAACCAACACTAGATCTTGGTTTCTATTGGCGCGAAATGATGGTTTCTTTGGATACCAGGTCATGGTTTATAAAGAAAAATTATCTAGGTTCCTCTGGATAATATGTCTTGCTTTCTATTGATTCAGGATCGTGATTCCAATGGGCACTAAGTCTTGGTGTCTATAGATACATAGCCATGGTTCCTGTGGACACTAGTTCTTGGTTTTCTATTGATAGAAGACCATGGTTCCCATGGATACGAGGTCTTGATCTCTATAGATAGAAGGTCGTGGTTCCTCTGGATGCTAGGTCCATGTTTCTAGTGATACAAGGCCACGGTTCCCCTGGACACCAGATCTGGATTTCTATAGATACAAGGTCGTGGTTTCTGATGATGCTAAGTCTATGTTTCTATTGATTCAAGGTCATGGTTCCCCGGGATACCAGATCTTGGTTTTTGTAGATACAAAGTCGTGTTTCCTATGTAAATTATGTCTTGGTTTCTATAGATACAAGGTCGTGGTTCCTCTGGGTGTAAAGTCCATGTTTCTATTGGTTCCCCTGGCAACCAGATCTTGGTTTTTGTAGATACAAAGTCGTGTTTCCTATGTAAATTATGTCTTGGTTTCTATAGATACAAGGTCGTGGTTCCTCTGGGTGTAAAGTCCATGTTTCTATTGGTTCCCCTGGCAACCAGATCTTGGTTTTTGTAGATACAAAGTCGTGTTTCCAATGTAAATTATGTCTTGGTTTCTATAGATACAAGGTCGTGGTTCCTCTGGGTGTAAAGTCCATGTTTCTATTGGTTCCCCTGGCAACCAGATCTTGGTTTTTGTAGATACAAAGTCATGTTTCCTATGTAAATTATGTCTTGGTTTCTATAGATACAAGGTCTTGGTTCCTCTGGGTGTAAAGTCCATGTTTCTATTGGTTCCCCTAGCAACCAGATCTTGGTTTTTGTAGATACAAAGTCGTGTTTCCTATGTAAATTATGTCTTGGTTTCTATAGATACAAGGTCTTGGTTCCTCTGGGTGTAAAGTCCATGTTTCTATTGGTTCCCCTGGCAACCAGATCTTGGTTTTTGTAGATACAAAGTCGTGTTTCCTATGTAAATTATGTCTTGGTTTCTATAGATACAAGGTCGTGGTTCCTCTGGGTGTAAAGTCCATGTTTCTATTGGTTCCCCTGGCAACCAGATCTTGGTTTTTGTAGATACAAAGTCGTGTTTCCTATGTAAATTATGTCTTGGTTTCTATAGATACAAGGTCGTGGTTCCTCTGGGTGTAACGTCCATGTTTCTATTGGTTCCCCTGGCAACCAGATCTTGGTTTTTGTAGATACAAAGTCGTGTTTCCTATGTAAACATTGTCTTGGTTTCTATATATACAATACCGTGATTCCTGTGGATACCAGATCTTGATTTCTATTGATACAAGTCCGTTGTTTCCATGGATACAATTTCCCTTCGATAATTTCCAATGGATTGTAAAACTTCTAATATCACCAAAGTGGGTGTATCATGTTGTTAATAACATGTTTTCTGCGGTTGATGAGATGCAGACTGTCAGATTCGTCTTGGAATATCAAACTCTCAACAAGCAAATAAACACTTCTTTATGATATGTTATATATCCGGTGTCTTACGTTGATTTACAAGACGTACCTGATTCTCGTCAGCACGCAGGAAATTAATAAGTGTCATGGTGCTATATACATAGAGGATATCTAACAGTTTCTTCAGTAATACCAAATATATTTCACGAGTGGGGCTAACATTTTGATATTTTTCACGAGTGCGCAGCACGAGTGAAAAATATCAAAATATTAGCCACACGAGTGAAATATATTTGGTATTACTGAAGACACTGTTAGATATTCTGTTTATTACATTTTTTATCAACGAAAAACCTACCCTGTATGCTAACTAGGCCTACAGCGATAATTTGTAAACAAAAAAAGTAGTTACCCCTGTCCAGGTGCTGACATATATGTCGGGCTTTCTGATTGGTCAATTATTTTGGTATTTTCTAATCATTAATTTGATTGGTCAAATCAGCAAAAGTGATATTTTTCACTAGTGAAAAATATCACTTTTATAGAATGAATGATTTTTGATATTTCACTGGTAAAAATGTAATAAACAGAGATCTTCTACCTACTTTACCTGATATTCATTCCTGACTGAATTATAGGACGATAACTTCCCACAGAATGCAGTTTAATGCTTATTTATCCGCTCATTTTCTGATATCCAATCTTTGACAATGTTATCACATTTTAGAATCAAATGTCGCGCAGTCAATGAGACCTGGTCTTCTGACGTCACGAGTTCAAGGGACCGCTTCCGGCAAAAATACAGTGCGTGGAAATAATCATAAAATCATCAAATTAATTTCAACATTTTAATCAATATATTCCAAAGTGATGGTATTCATCTTTTATACAACATCAAATTGTTTTACGAGTTATATTGATCGAATGATTCTTTGTGACGCGTATACAGTGACGTAAAATAAAATGACGTCACAAACATTGTTCTTTATATCACTAAATTAATTGGAGTTAAAGGTGAATTATGATCTGATAACGTTCTGTTATGTTTAGTGAAGGTATTTATCGACAATGCAGAGCAAATAGAAATTCACATGTATATGTTTATATATGTATCTTATTTAATGGTTTTAGGACGATGTCATCTTTATGTTGAAATTTGCCTTTATTCAGACACGGCATCCAATCGGTATATACTGTTGTCGTATGTTGATACAGTACACACGCTCTAAACAGACGATGCTCATAATGGTTTGCAATATCGCTATTCTTTAATCAAAGCTATGAAGACATATATGTTATTATCACACACACATGCAGACAAGGCATATGAGGCTATCATCGAATTAATTTTTTTCCGTATATCCTAATCAGACATGTACAAAAAAATATCGCAAAAACAACACATACACCATTACAGCGCCGTATCACGAACGATAACAAAACGTTTATAGTAAATCTTACCTCGCGATCTTTTTCACATTTACCTGGATTATCGGCACGTGATTTTGTTTTTCCATGCGAGGATACGTGAACGTATTTCCGGTATGCGCGACGCATAAATGATAGGATTAAATGCAGAGTTTAAACATCCCAAATACACGAGAGTATGGCGAACTTGTCTGGTTATGACGTAGTCTTTAAACCAACCTTCCATGAACACTACAAACACTATCATAGGCGTCATGGTTAAGAACAATATGACAGCCAGAATGATAAGCGTTATTACTGCCCTTACTTGATGTTTTGTCGTTCGGGGGCGCCGTGGTCGATGTGTTGGCGCTCCGGTTGACAAAGCCTTTAGATATTGCACGCTTAGAGGTAATTCATCGCGTTCCTGTCTCAGGTTATAAAAATGTGAATGATGTTTGCGGTTTACCGAGTTTCGGTGTCTTTCTTTCTTTGTCGAGAAGTGGAATTCGTGAGTTAAAGACGGACCAGCCTGATCTTGGTCACTTCCTACGTCCTCAATCCATGCTTCTTTGACGTTCATCTTATTTATCTTCAATGCAGATAGCTTCCTGTTTTTCATGTTTTCACTCTGCATATTTTTGTCGATCTTCCCACTGTTAAACAAGCTACAATTCGACGAAGTTTTATCGTTGATCTGAGTACTATCTGGTATCGATACGCGCCTGTGATGAACTACGTTCTTTGAACTGGAGTGATGAGAAAATAGTCCCTTCCGGTAAATGGATCGATACAGGACCAAAACCATTAAAACACAAGAACCAATAATTAAAATCTCTGCAAATAATAGAAGCATTGACCATGATTTCAGTATAGGGACCGCCCGGTTACAGAACAATGTCCGTACTGCGCAGTATGGTAGATCGTAATTCTTTTCATAAACTGCGAATGGAGTAACGGTGATAAAACCAGAAGTAGACCAAGAAGCGATCACGATGATCCAGAAACGAATGCGGGCCTGCTTCAAAGACACCGGAACTCTTTGCAGAATTGCCCAAATTCTATCCAGGCAGATGAAGCACAAATGAATTATTGACACTGCAATGGCAAAACAGAACACGCAAAGTCTCGTCCAACACTCGTAATAGGAGATTTGGCGAACAGTGAAAGACTGGTATACCGGAAGTAGGGAAACGCACGTGAGCAGGTCACTAAAACTCAGACTAAGGATATGAATATTGGTGATAGTTTTCCCCATACACCTTCCACTTATCATTATGATTATCACTGGGACGTTCAGGAGAACTGATATCATAGTTGTTAACCCGACAACGAGCTGGACGCCAATATTCGCCGTTTCTGTGCTGTTATGCTCGAAGGAAGGCAAAGAGAGGTTATTTCCGGAATTATTCATTTTTGTTTTTCATGGAAAGATATCCGTTATCACCTACAAAGAAAACATAAAAAATCAGTATCTTTGAGTTTGCGAGAACAAACCCATTTAAGATTCAATTAAATCGTGTGAGTTTAGTGACAAGTTTATTGCATCAGAACACAAACTAAGAAGGAAGTGACAACAACATCATACAAAAAGGTATGGGACCGGTTCCCAATATCCGGAAAAAAATCAAATATCTGCACCCGAGTCCAAATATACGGCGAAATCGCTCCACTGCTTTCCCAGGAATAATGCTATTAATATTGGTTAGCAAATAAAGGGCGTACCATAGGATTCCGATTAAAAAATGGAGAATTGGATTGCAACCAGCGTTAATTTGTTCAAAAGGTGATTAGCTTAATCACTTGTTTAGTGAAAATCTCATTTCGTCTTTACTTCAAAACCTCCGTGTGAATATTCCTTAAAATTGGTAGGTAGGACGTGAATGAGGAATGCTATAGTATCATATGATATTGTCAAGTTAGTTTTACCAGAAATGATTTTATTAGGATTTTAAAATTGTTGTTAAGCTGTGATTAGATTAATCACCTTTTGAACACCTAGGTCCAGAGGTTACTATAGTTAAGTTAATAGAAGGTTAAAACAATGCCTCTATATCCGTATATACATTGTTATGAGGCAATAGTTTGATGATTACAACAGTCAATGTAATATAGGCATACGAGTATATACAATAATGGAAAACACCTCTAAATCCAGTGTTCATAAAAGCTCTTATACATGCGATAAATAAACATGAATTGCTAAAAATGTTGGCACATTAATGAAACAGTACAAATGGTGGATAAACACTACTGAAAAGTTACATTATGATATTTCATTGGTTATACGGCAAACTAAATAGTTAATCAGCGACTTACCGTTCGTCTGATGTAGAGTAGTACCGTATGGATGTGTGATTTACAGAACAATGCCCTTGTTGTAGTGTGCTGTGTAAATCTGGACATATCCACACAGTAATGCTTGTCAATACAATTGATTATACACTACTAGAATGATATATTCTGATATTTCATTGGTTATACTGAAATATAAATAGTTTAACACTGACTTACCGTTCATCTGATGTAGAGTAGTACCGTATGGATGTGTGATTTACAGAACAATGCCCTTGTTGTAGTGTGCTGTGTAAATCTGGACATATCCACACAGTAATGCTTGTCAATACAATTGATTATACACTACTAGAATGATATATTATATTTCATTGGTTATACGGAACTATAAATAGTTAAACAGTGACTTACCGTTCATCTGATGTAGAGTAGTACCGTATGGATGTGTGATTTACAGAACAATGCCCTTGTTGTAGTGTGCTGTGTAAATCTTGATTTGCAACCATGTCAACAAAAATCGCAATAATAAAAATACTTCTCCTACATGAATAAACAGGTTGTTTAAACCAGCATGATATTCGGACACGTTATTCTAATATCGAATGTGAAAATTATATAGGATCCAATGTCTATATCGCTCTTACCAGTCCTGCTTTTTGATTGGTCCTTCAGGAGTTGAGGGTATACGATAGCATTTATCTCATTTGTACATGCGCGGGCAGTAAATCTGAACCTAATTACGCTCCGTTCAGAATTATGTTCCGTTATACAACACTCCGTCTATCTGGTAACTTTATCTTTACAGTGTGGTATATTCGATACCTACCATTTAAAAGATTGTTTATCACAAGTAATTACCTAACTACATCTTATTCACTAGTTTTACTTCCTGATCATAAGGGATTGTGAATCCTTACAGCCATCTCGGTACCACAACAATCTATATAAAGATAATGACCTGACGGACCTATCCGTTACTAGTGGTCGTGTTATCGTGGTCATTAAGGCTCAGGTGACATGTCTTCACTGGTTTTAACTAGAGGCCTTTATAAATCAAAATGGCTTAGAAATTACCGACTCCGTCCTCTTTATAATTTCTCTTCGTCTTAATCCTTTACAAAAAAATCTACATTGAATAGAGGTTTTGTATAGAGGTATGGTTTTGTATTGGTATAGAGGTATGGTTTCGGTATATGGGTATGGTTTTGTATCTGGGTATGGTTTCGGTATATGGGTATGGTGTTGTACATGTATGGGTATAGTTTTATAAAGGGGAATGCTTTTAAAGAGGTATGCTTTTGAATGGAGGTGTGTTTTTTTTAAAGACGTATGGTTTTGCATAGATTTATGGTTTGCAAAGGAGTATGGTTTTGAAAAGGAATATAGTTTGGTATAGAGGTATGGTTTTGTATCTAGGTTTGGCTTTGTACAGGAGTATGGTTTTGGAAAGGGATACGATTTTGTATAGAGCTATGATTTTGTGAAGGGGTATAGTTTTGTATAGAGGTATGCTTTTTTAAAGGGTCATAAGCCTTAATTTAATTAAATAAGTAACGAGCTTAAAAAATTAGTTAGCGAGTTTGATAAATTAGACATTACATTAGCACGAATGCAAGATCATTTAAAAGAAGTGAAACGGTTTTTGCCCGGACGGTTTTTCATACAGTGACTTCATAATTGATTCCAAATGGGGTTTTTTTTCAATGGAAAGGGAAAGAACATCAGGCAAACCTGTTTTAGTCATAAATTTATTTATGACGTCACGATTGTGCTAGTTCACGTGTCTTACGAAGTTATGACATGGCTGAGCCAAGCTCCGGTTTCATCAACTTTCATTAACTTAAGAGATTCCCTACCTTAAAATTCCCAACAATAGGAAAACATTACCGAATTTAAGGGGGGCGGGGGTCTTAGTTTAGAAATCTTTCTTCAATTCTCTTATGTTTTACTATGGAAAATTTGAAGTTTATGAACATTGATGAATCTAAGGTTGATCAGTTATGTGATATAAAGAATCCCATACGTGGGTTTTAATGTTTACATGTTTAACGTTCTCGCTGTAGCAATGTCCAAGTGAGTACAGGTGTAAAGTAAACAGCAAGAGAACAAAGCACAAAGAGAAAGGACAGACAAGAAAGAAATTATAAAGATCCCAAGTATTGCAATTGTGGCAGCAAATCATTTCTGGTCTCTTAAGAAAATCCTGAATTCTGCAGAGAACTCTATCATACAACATTTAAATACAAAACCTCGTCCTGGCAGAAAAAGGCATCTCATCTGTCATGTAACGATCATACAGTATGAAGCTAATGCGTAATAATACATGTACAATGTATGTATTTACCAGCAACACTAAATAGTTAGACATATACCATACCCAGTTGGTTCAATGTTAAGGTACTGTGTCCCTAGTTTTTATATATTTTAAATATATTTCGAGTATGTGGTTACTATATTGTCATTCTACATATTGTACTCCAACATTTCTGTTTACATCTTCTGATGGTTATACCACTAACAAGGTATTGTCCTAATGTTGAGTACATTGGTCTTATACCCTATACTAACACCTACATATTACATCATTTATATTAATATATCCTACGCTGACCTAGTTTTTAACCTATATTTGCTTTTTACTGTTCTTTGTCACGTAATGTCATGACCACGAATAGTTTCAGCGACTTCCGGTTAATCTAAACGCTTCTATCTAACCTTCGGTAATTAAGACTGTAGGCCCATTGGTATCATACCATACCTAGCAGATTATAATTATGTCGCTGTCAACACAAATTATGATTTATATTTAGGTCATTTTGTCAGCACATTACATACACAGTGATTTGCAGAATGTATTTCTTCTCGTTTTGATGAAATTGTGTTTTCAAGACAGCATACGCAGCGCTATTTAAATATAGATACTGTAATCTTCAGTAATGGATTATAACAGCTTGTTATTGTCTCGATAAAAAAAATTAACTTACAATGTCTACCTTCCTTTGAATGAGAGACGCTTAGATCTTTATTCCCAAATTGTAATAACTCGCTGGAGATGGTTATTGACCGGGAATCCTTATGAAACCATCAGTGTTTCCTTCCCTTTCTTGGTATTTCGTGTCATGTGTGTTTATCTAGGAAGATCCATCCCTTTTGAAGCATGCTTCAAGACAACAGACCACACATTTCGTATAGAAGTTCAATATACATATGTACTTAGCTGTGATCAAAGTGTTGCTGATAACGTTGAACATTGCTCCATTTTTTGACAATTTCATGTTATCGAAACTGCTGAATTAAAAAAATTCTCATTTTTCACATTCCCTTGCCTTGTTTGTTTAACACAAATTGTTTTCTCCATCAGTCGAAATTAAGAATAACGCATATTTCATATTTATTAAAATCTACTACTATCGTAACACAACCCAATCTAAATCTGATATATACAAATGATAAATTCAAACAGTTATGATTTGATATGGATTTCAGTATGAATATTTCAGTTTAAGTTAATGTTAAAACTTAAAATTTTATATCAGTTTTTGTGATATATTATTTGGTAAATGTATCTGTCTTAGTAGGTGTGACCACAAACGTTTTGAAAGTACAAAATCTACATCTTGTCAACACACTTACTGCAGATCTAAGCGTTACTCATGGCCAGTTCTGCATGGTGATACCCCCACAGAGGAAGCAGAGGACGGCTGCGAGCTTTTTGAATTACCTGTCGGTGTAAATCGCTTGTGTGTTGTTAAATCGCTCACGTTTGTTCTAAATAAACACTTGTGTTTCAGAAGTTGTTGTGTTGAATATCTAAACTTGATCCTTCTATTACATATGTTTTGTGTTGAATATCTAAACTTCATCATTGTGTTTTACATGTTGTTGTGTTGAATATCTAAACTTCATCATTGTGTTTCATAAGTTGTTGTGTTGAATAACTAAACTTGATTCTTGTGTTTCACATGTTGTGTTGAATATCTAAACTTGATTCTTGTGTATCACATCTTCTTGTGTTGAATATCTAAACTTGATTCTTGCGTTTTACATGTTGTTGTGTTGAATATCTAAACTTCATCATTGTGTTTCACAAGTTGTTGTGTTGAATATCTAAACTCAATCCTTGTGTTTCAAATGTTTTTATGTTGAATTTCTAAACTTGATTCTTGGGTTTCACAATGTTGTTGAGTTGAATATCTAAACTTGATTCTTGTGTATCACATCTTCTTGTGTTGAATATCTAAACTTGATCTGAGTAATTAATTTGTATGCCTTGTCAACCAAGGGTTGGTTATTGGGAGCTCATTCTTGCATATTCGGCTAATATGCTGTCAACTTTGTGCAAGGCGGCATAAATATATTGATTATTAATGGTCATTCATGTACCAAAAGCAAACTCCCCGTGCACCATGAATCGCATAATTTTGAATCGTAATAAATCTTCCCTCTAGGTACGCTCCTAGAGTCTAATGCTTTGAAAGGCTACTGTCGTTAAGCTTTGTAATCTTGATTGTCATTTGTTTTTATGGTTGGCTAAATGGTTACCTATATTCTATAAATATAAACACAAAATCTCACTTCATTCCCAGAATAGAAAGTCAATAGGATAGGATATCATTCGGTCAAACGCCAAATTAACAAATTAGCAGTTAAAATACATGTGCCCAGTCAAACACATTTGCCAAGTCAAACACATTCGCCAAGTAAACTACAATCGCCCAGTAAAATACATTAGCACCAATTAATATGTTGGTCGAGGCAAACATATTCACCAAGTCAAGACTATACGCCCATTCAAATGCAATCGCCCAGTCAGGGCATTCGCCCCAGTCTAGTACATTTGCCTGTTGAGACACATTCGCCCTGTCTAGTACATTTGCCTGTTGAGACACATTCGCCCTGTCTAGTACATTTGACTATTGAGACACATTCGCCCTGTCTAGTACATTTGCGTGTTGACACATTCGCCCTGTCTAGTACATTTGCCTGTTGAGACACATTCGCCCTGTCTAGTACATTTGACTATTGAGACACATTCGCCCTGTCTAGTACATTTGACTATTGAGACACATTCGCCGTCTAGTACATTTGCGTGTTGACACATTCGCCCTGTCTAGTACATTTGCCTGTTGAGACACATTCGCCCTGTCTAGTACATTTGCCTGTTGAGACACATTCGCCCTGTCTAGTACATTTGCCTGTTGAGACACATTCGCCCTGTCTAGTACATTTGACTATTGAGACACATTCGCCCTGTCTAGTACATTTGCGTGTTGACACATTCGCCCTGTCTAGTACATTTGCCTGTTGAGACACATTCGCCCTGTCTAGTACATTTGACTATTGAGACACATTCGCCCTGTCTAGTACATTTGACTATTGAGACACATTCGCCGTCTAGTACATTTGCGTGTTGACACATTCGCCCTGTCTAGTAAATTTGCCTGTTGAGACACATTCGCCCTGTCTAGTACATTTGCCTGTTGAGACACATTCGCCCTGTCTAGTACATTTGACTATTGAGACACATTCGCCGTCTAGTACATTTGACTATTGAGACACATTCGCCCTATCTAGTACATTTGCCTGTTGAGACACATTCGCCCTGTCTAGTACATTTGCCTGTTGAGACACATTCGCCCTGTCTAGTACATTTGACTATTGAGACACATTCGCCCTGTCTAGTACATTTGACTATTGAGACACATTCGCCGTCTAGTACATTTGCGTGTTGACACATTCGCCCTGTCTAGTACATTTGCCTGTTGAGACACATTCGCCCTGTCTAGTACATTTGCCTGTTGAGACACATTCGCCCTGTCTAGTACATTTGCCTGTTGAGACACATTCGCCCTGTCTAGTACATTTGCCTGTTGAGACACATTCGCCCTGTCTAGTACATTTGACTATTGAGACACATTCGCCCTGTCTAGTACATTTGCGTGTTGACACATTCGCCCTGTCTAGTACATTTGCCTGTTGAGACACATTCGCCCTGTCTAGTACATTTGACTATTGAGACACATTCGCCCTGTCTAGTACATTTGACTATTGAGACACATTCGCCGTCTAGTACATTTGCGTGTTGACACATTCGCCCTGTCTAGTACATTTGCCTGTTGAGACACATTCGCCCTGTCTAGTACATTTGCCTGTTGAGACACATTCGCCCTGTCTAGTACATTTGCCTGTTGAGACACATTCGCCCTGTCTAGTACATTTGACTATTGAGACACATTCGCCCTGTCTAGTACATTTGCGTGTTGACACATTCGCCCTGTCTAGTACATTTGCCTGTTGAGACACATTCGCCCTGTCTAGTACATTTGACTATTGAGACACATTCGCCCTGTCTAGTACATTTGACTATTGAGACACATTCGCCGTCTAGTACATTTGCGTGTTGACACATTCGCCCTGTCTAGTAAATTTGCCTGTTGAGACACATTCGCCCTGTCTAGTACATTTGCCTGTTGAGACACATTCGCCCTGTCTAGTACATTTGACTATTGAGACACATTCGCCGTCTAGTACATTTGACTATTGAGACACATTCGCCCTATCTAGTACATTTGCGTGTTGACACATTCGCCCTGTCTAGTACATTTGCCTGTTGAGACACATTCGCCCTGTCTAGTACATTTGACTATTGAGACACATTCGCCCTGTCTAGTACATTTGACTATTGAGACACATTCGCCGTCTAGTACATTTGCGTGTTGACACATTCGCCCTGTCTAGTACATTTGCCTGTTGAGACACATTCGCCCTGTCTAGTACATTTGCCTGTTGAGACACATTCGCCCTGTCTAGTACATTTGACTATTGAGACACATTCGCCGTCTAGTACATTTGACTATTGAGACACATTCGCCCTATCTAGTACATTTGCCTGTTGAGACACATTCGCCCTGTCTAGTACATTTGCCTGTTGAGACACATTCGCCCTGTCTAGTACATTTGCCTGTTGGGACACATTCGCCCTGTCTAGTACATTTGCCTGTTGAGACATATTCGCCCTGTCTAGTACATTTGACTATTGAGACACATTCGCCCTGTCTAATACATTTGCCTGTTGAGACACATTCGCCCTGTCTAGTACATTTGCCTGTTGAGACACATTCGCTCAACCTAACACATTGCCTGCACATTTTTCCTGTCAATCTCATATTGTACAAAATACAGTAATGATCACATTTAAATATTTTATAATATAAACCGTGTCTACCTAATTATATATAGACCTGTATCAACAGTATCATATAATTGTTACGTCCTTCTAGCACTCGTAAGTGCGCGATAAATCTATTGAAATTCAGAAGAGTTGACGGACAATAAAAATAAACAAATACATAGGTTTGTTAATTTCAACCTCAGACTATGGACATGATATTCTTTTAACTAATTCTGATCGAAAGTTCAACTGCAGGGAAGATTTATGTAGGGGCTATACTTAATGAGCTGTTCGTATCAAAACTAATCAAGTTCAGACAAAGGTTCTTTTATGGTGTCTATTGATGTGGCATATCTCTGATTAATGCTTTACTTCATTACGTGAACGGAAACTGAGCTATCGATTATCTCTGTAAAGATGAGTTGATTTCCTGACTGACACAAAAGAGGAAGGTTCGTATGTACACTTACCTGGCCTCTCGTCTGACCTTCAATCCTGGTGGAGGTTATATTGAACAATGTGATATTGGTGCACATGTATTCATGTACAGGCATATCGTAAAGATAACTCAATAAATGTAGCTGCTATAAAATAACTTATACGGCTTCTCCAGTATATATAGTAAGTATGTCGACACTGAGAGAGCAGGAAATACCTACTTACAAAGGAAATTCAGTCTAATTCAAAGTCGGTAAAACGGGGGAGACTAAGAGCGAAATATAGAGTTGCATAGAGACCATTGAGAAAGTACAAGGGTAAGACGGCCAGGTGTTTCAGTGGATCAAGCGTCTTCTGCTTCGTCAACGACACTCCCAATCACAATGCAAATCGGAGTCAAATATTGGTTATATGACTTCGCTGTTAAGATGTTTTTGTGGCTTGTGTACTTAAGAGTATCGTAAATTCATTTGTATGTGATTTTATGAAACTTGTCTTTCGTTCGGCAAGGCTCGCAAAAATAAACCTCTAAGACTAAAATTATAACTGAAATGAAAACTAAGTTAAGATATATATATATGTGTGTGTGTGTGTGTGTGTGTGTGTGTGTGTGTGTGTGTATAACGTGGATGTGATGCAGTGGTACATGTATAAGCTGTGGGTTTCTGGTAAGGCGATTAGGTGCCGCCGTAGATCGTGAGTTCATTTGTACATCAATGTACTTTTAATATATGATAAATATATTCATCAGAGTACTGTTGTGTACATACGACTGATAATTCAAATATTTATGTTCGGATCAACAGCACACAGTAACACTGATGACGTACATTGTATAAGCACAAATGTATGACTTGTATCCTGACCTGGATTCGAACTCACGATCACCAAGCCTTGCCTGAAATACCAACAGCTCAAAATGCGACATAAGGTACTGACAGAGGAACCAAGACTCACGAATGAGTATCGAATACGTACCGCACAAGGAAATGCAATTTTACCTAGCGAGAAGATGACGTACAAAAAGCTTTCACAATTTCAAAGTTGATATTTAAACGTTGATTAAGATAATGTCGTCGGCTCGTGTAAATCATTGGAATGTCACATGTATAATGCCGTAACGGAAATGGCATACATACGCTATAGGAACATGATTATGTTATTACTATATTAAAAAATATGATCGCCTTATCGTCTCATGTTTATATTTTTTAATCTTGCTTGAAACAAACATTTCTATTGGCTTAAATATAATGTTACTAGTATTCCGTAACATAAACATGACGTCACTGTAACGTTGATTCTGATTGGTTACAAGAGTTGCGTTGCATTTTCCAAGAGGACCGTTAAGAAAGCCACATAGCTCCAAACGTAAATCAAATGTAAGCTACGGAGGCATGTCAACACATAATAACAATGGGGGTAATATCTTGAATCTTTGGATTGGGTGTTCAGGCTTAATAGTGTAAAATGATTAAAGTTAAACTTCAACAGAAATATTAGATAGCCTCAGCATATTTCTATAATAGAAACTGTGCCATATCTGTCGAATTGGGGATCCATTTCTTACATTATTTTGCTTTCTCCAATGTCAGCCCTAATTCATTTTATTCGTGTATAAATTCCAGCACTTACTTTTTGATTCACATATCATTACCATCACTAATTGTATGATTCACATATCATTATCCTCATTTTTGTATGATTCACATATCATCATCATCATCACTTTTTGTATGATTCACATATCATTATCATCACAAATTGTATGATTCACACATCCGTTTGCGTTTTCTCCTATAGTTCCATTTTCACATATTTTTCCATTTTCGCGTTTATTTCCATTTTTTCTTTTATTTTCATTTTCACTTATAATTCTCTCGCTATGAATATGTCCATTTTCACTTGCATGCCCATTTTCACGTATCACAGATAAACGTATATGGTTAGAATCATTTTGGTCTCCATTCGGACATAAGCTTCCAGAACTGCTTCGTCGTAACGCCGTCCTGCTTGGCTGGCCGCCATTTTGGACATCTGTGGACACATTAGATAATCGTCGCAGGTTTGATTGGTATGTTAAACTTCTTCTAGAGTCACCGATGAAAGCAGAGTCTCGCCGTATTCTATAACTGGCTTTAATAAGTGATGAAACCTACAAAACAAATATATTATTTTGAAAAGTAAAATGTTTGAGAAAAAATTATAACGTAGGAAAAAACTGAAAATTATGTTTAAAATAAACCCTTTTTAATAATTTAATAGACTAATGTCCATATATCTGTACAATTTGTATAATTATGTTCACTTTAGGTGGTCCTCGACATTTTGAGATAGGTACATTTACGGTTTTTAGTCCCGCTTTCGGCAACACATCCATCAAACCAACACAATCCACATACTTAATCTTCAGGGGCCAGTTTCATCAACAATCCTTAATTTAAGGAAATTCTTTAATTTAAAATTGTCCATAGAAGAGCATTACATAATTCAAATAAGGTTCCTTAGCTAAGGTTATTTTTCTTCGATGCTTTCCTATGGGAATTTTAAGCTAGGACTTTCTTGAAGTTCAGGAGTATTGATGAAGCCGGGGCCAGCTATGATACTCTATTTATAGCCAGTCAACACAGCACAACTTACCTCTCCGTTGAAATAGCAGTATATTAGCGATATAATTATTCCCTGAAAAATAAGGTAATAATAGTTTTGAATTATAAACATTTCAAATGATATGGAGCTGTAAACTAATGTTTTATCATATGCTGACTTACATTTATAGCTTAAAACAACTAATTCGAATTAGTACAAAGAATCTGATAGCAAATCAATCGAAGTGATAAATTACTGTAAAATATGGAATCCCAAGGTTACTTTGTTGCTTACAAGACAGTTTTGTGGCAAGCTTACATACTTACATACTATCATATAAAGAAGTAGCAATCTAGAACGTGTACTTTAATTAAATTCGTTTCATTTATTTTAGTTTGTGGGTTCCTTATTAACCACGAAAACTGCGATTGTTTATGCACAACGACCAGTTCATGGCATACGCTTTGTATCTTAATCTAGTTTAATTATTCTCCTTTATTCGAATCATGGCAGTTCATTAAAAAAATTTATTAATGGGATTATATACAAGGGAAATGGTATACTGTAGTGCCCTATTCTCGCGGTACTTAACGGGCTCGTGTCGTAATTGGTTTTGTAAGCATATTGCTCAGATGAAAGACGATGTAATTAATTATCAGTTATAGCTGAACGCACCTTACTTGTCTAAAAATGACGTAAAGAAAAACTGCTGGGGTATTTTACAGACAGATGATTAGTTGCCACGGGAATAGGGAACCCGCGACTAGGCCTAGGGGACCCGCGAGAATAGGTTAACAGAGTATACTTAAATGTCCTATTTATTTACAGGATGTATATTTATTGATATAAGGAGTACACACCTGTGAGTTGTATACAATTGTAGATGCCATCTGGAAAAAGTCAAACGCCTTCTGGTCGGGTGGTACCAGGTAGATAATAAAAAACACGTGGACACCGAACAGTGGTACCAGTATAAATGTCGCCTTGATCGCCTGTCTGTAAAATTATATCAGTAAAACAAAACATTTTGATAATCACCAGAAAATGCAGTTTAACATCAGGAAAACATTTATCTGAACTTTAATTTTAAACATTTGATATTGTATCTTGTTGTTTCGGTCGCCTATCTGTAAAATCATACCATTTTAGTTCAACGCAAATGTTAACTTTTGTTTTATCAAATGTCTGTGAAATCCAAGCAATGAATTAAGTCCTAACTCAACGCTTAGCTTTACATGATTATCGTCAATGACACCCCTGGTATATTGTGTCATTTTTACGGAAACTTCTGTAAATGCGTTATACACACTAGGGAGGGTCCAAGTAAACGTAATCTGTAACAAATTCTGATGTCCCTGTGATACACACTAGGGAAGGTCCAAATACACGTAAACTTAACAAATTCTCAGGTCCCTGTGATCCACACTAGGGAAGGTCCAAGTACACGTAATCTGTAACAAATTCTGATGTCCCTGTGATCCACACTAGGGAATATCCAAATACACGTAGACTGTAACAACTTCTCAGGTCCCTGTGAGTGATGGTAGGGGCAATTGATGTGAACATCAAAATGGGCGTAAATCAATGTTAAAAGTCAGAAGGGAAGTTCTATGTATCCCCATTATTCGGTTTCTAAGTACATGTACTGATAATGCATCATCTTAAAGAACATTGAAAACAGGTATGTATTCTGAACGGGTGCTATTCTTATAGGAATGTATAGGTGGCATGGATAGTCGGGCGAGATTTTCTTTTTATAATTATTACTTAAACAAATTATTTCCCCGCACTAGTTACAGTTATAATTAATATGATATGAAAATTACCTGTAACTCCGCGGCTCTTGTGGATGGGACGATACTTGTCGGATAACAATTCGAATTATGTTCAACATTAGGAAAAGATTTATCTGAAATGAAATAAAATATGAATCAGTTCACAAGAGTAACGACCAATAATTCCATGAGCATTCAGTTATAATGATCGATAAATTTTAATCAGCGTTAGGAAGTTCCTTGTGAACGGTTTGGTTTTGTAAAGAGGACACACCTGGATGACGTCGCCCTAGTAACTGTTACTAACACACAAGGACATGTACAGGACTATACCAAGTTATCTACATTCAAATCAATACCACCATGACCTATATATAAATATCTGATTATAATACTGATATATCACTAATAGTAAAGCTATCGAATTACTGTAAACGCTACATAGTTTAGCGGTAATCTTATTTTAGCGACTTTCGCGAAGGAAAAATTCCCTACATTTGTATTGTGCTAATTGTAGTTTATCTGCAATGTTTGACATGACAAGCATTGTTGGTTTATCGTCGGTTTGCTGATTTGTTATTGCGCTAATCCATTTTAATTCGCTTTTGCGCTAAAATTGAGCACGCTAAAATAAGTATATTTACAGTACATAAGGTGTACGTGACAATATTAACATTTTGATGGCAATGTCAAGATACAACCTAACTTGAAAGACGTCTTATTGAAAGGATTGCAATTGCCATCAATCACGTGTTCGTTTTAAGGTTACGATTCTAGCAACAGGGAAGGTGTCAGCTCATCATGAAAATGGCTATTCCATCTTTAGAGTATTATTATCGGAGTGAATAAATCTAATGAAAATTCACACAATATTAGCAAACATTGTAAGAAATGCAAATATAAACAATGAACCGTCTTGCTATGACATTCATTGTCGTTATAAATGACAGCGCTGCTAAGCTGACAAACTTAACCGAATTGATCATACGGAAGCACTATTTATCATGTTCGGTGTAAACTACTGTCATTCATACTGATTATAAATACCACTGCAAATATTATCAATGTAAATGCATGTACAAGTGTAAATGTCTGACCGCTATACAGATCAACATTGGGGCTGTAATGACTTACAACTATACAGATCAACATTGGGGTTGTTATGTCTTACAACTATACAGATCAACATTGGGGCTGTTATGTCTTACCACGATACAGATCAACATTGGGGCTGTAATGTCTTATACCACTATACAGATCAACATTGGGGCTGTAATGTCTTACCACAATACAGATCAACATTGGGACTGTAATGTCTTACAACTATACAGATCAACATTGGGGCTGTTATGTCTTACCACTATACAGATCAACATTGGGGCTGTAATGTCTTACCACTATACAGATCAACATTGGGGCTGTAATGTCTTACCACGATACAGATCAACATTGGGCCTGTAATGTCTTACCACTATACAGATCAACATTGGGGCTGTAATGTCTTACCACTATACAGATCAACATTGTGGCTGTAATGTCTTACCACTATACAGATCAACATAAATGCTGTAATGTCTTATACCACTATACAGATCAACATTGGCGCTGTAATATCTTACCACTATACAGATCAACATTGGGGCTGTTATGTCTTACCACTATACAGATCAACATCGGGGCTGTAATGTCTTACCACTATACAGATCAACATTGGGGCTGTAATGTCTTACCACTATACAGATCAACATTGGCGCTGTAATATCTTACCACTATACAGATCAACATTGGGGCTGTTATGTCTTACCACTATACAGATCAACATTGGGGCTGTAATGTCTTACCACTATACAGATCAACATTGGGGCTGTAATGTCTTACCACAATACAGATCAACATTGGGACTGTAATGTCTTACCACTATACAGATCAACATTGGGGCTGTAATGTCTTACCACTATACAGATCAACATTGGGACTGTAATGTGTCACCACTATACAGATCAACATTGGGGCTGTAATGTCTTACCACTATATAGATCAACATCGGGGCTGTAATGTCTGACCACTATACAGATCAACATTGGGGCCGTAATGTCTTACCATTATACAGATCAACATTGGGGCTGTAATGTCTTACCACTATACAGATCAACATTGGGCCTGTAATGTCTTACCACTGTACAGATCAACATTGGGACTGTAATGTCTGACCGCTATACAGATCAACAGTGGGGCTGTAATGTCTTATACCACTATACAGATCAACATTGGGACTGTAATGTCTTACCACTATACATATCAACATTGGGGCTGTAATGTATTTCCACTATACAGATCAACATCGGGGCTGTAATGTCTTACCACTATACAGATCAACATTGGGGCTGTAATGTCTTACCACTATACAGATCAACAATGGGGCTGTGATGTCTTATACCACTATACAGATCAACATTGGGGCTGTAATGTCTTACCACTATACAGATCAACATTGGGGCCTTAATATCTTACCACTATACAGATCAACATTGGATGTAATGTCTTACCACTATACAGATCAACATTGGGACTGTAATGTCTTACTGCTATACAGATCAACATTGGGGCTGTAATGTCTTACCGCTATACAGATCAACATCGGGGCTGTAATGTCTTACCACTATACAGATCAACATTGGATGTAATGTCTTACCACTATACAGATCAACATTGGGGCTGTAATGTCTTACTGCTATACAGATCAACATTGGGGCTGTGATGTCTTACTGCTATACAGATCAACATTGGGGCTGTGATGTCTTACCACTATACAGATCAACATTGGGGCCTGTAATGTCTTACCACTATACAGATCAACATTGGGCTGTAATTGTCTTACCACTATACAGATCAACATTGGGCTGTAATGTCTTACCACTATACAGATCAACATTGGGCTGTAATGTCTTACCACTATACAGATCAACATTGGGGCTGTAATGTCTTACCACTATACAGATCAACATTGGGGCTGTAATGTCTTACCGCTATACAGATCAACATTGGGGCTGTAATGTCTTACCACTATACAGATCAACATTGGGGCTGTAATGTCTTACCGCTATACAGATCAACATTGGGGCTGTAATGTCTTACCGCTATACAGATCAACATTGGGGCTGTAATGTCTTACCACTATACAGATCAACATTAGGGCTGTGATGTCTTACCGCTATACAGATCAACATTGGGGCTGTAATGTCTTACCGCTATACAGATCAACATCGGGGCTGTAATGTCTTACCACTATACAGATCAACATTGGATGTAATGTCTTACCACTGTACAGATCAACATTGGGGCTGTATTGTCTTACCACTATACAGATCAACATTGGGCTGTAATGTCTTACCACTGTACAGATCAACATTGGGGCTGTTATGTCTTACCACTATACAGATCAACATTGGGGCTGTGATGTCTTACCACTATACAGATCAACATTGGGACTGTAATGTCTTACCGCTATACAGATCAACATTGGGGCTGTAATGTGTCACCACTATACAGATCAACATTGGGCTGTAATGTCTTATACCACTATACAGATCAACATTGGATGTAATGTCTTACCACTATACAGATCAACATTGGGCTGTGATGTCTTACCACTATACAGATCAACATTGGGGCTGTAATGTCTTACCACTATACAGATCAACATCGGGGCTGTAATGTCTTACCGCTATACAGATCAACATTGGGGCTGTAATGTCTAACCACTATACATATCAACATTGGGGCTGTAATGTCTTACCACTATACAGATCAACATAGGGGCTGTAATGATCCACTCAATACCACCAGTGGCTCCCTCTGGCGGCTGGATCCAACATGACCTGACAAAGACAAGAAGCTCCGGATGTTTATTGTTGTTATTTTATTGTTTTTACATGTTTTTAATTCTAACTAAAGTAAACATTGACTTCTATTACATAAGTCTTTTTTTTATATTCAAAAACAAGTAAAGACATGACTTATTCATATTCTTTGCATGTTTAATCGATTCTATTACCTATGATAGAGTAGGTATTCGTCCTTTCCATATTAGAAAACAAGTAAATAACGGAGAAATAGATTGATATATCATTACACTACAAATGTTGTTATCATCCAGTGTGATACACAACGTCCACAAACAACCAACCCGAAAAATGTTGTTTATAACGGCATTTTATCAATAGCGTATACTTGAATACAGTTTGATAAATGTGCATTGGCAAGCCTCAATTGTTAAATCCTACCGTCTGTCAGCTGACATATTTTGCAAAATATTTCAAAGTATGACGAAAAAGACATGTCATCATACACGAAATTATTCTACTAAGCGGCATATATGTTGTACTTACTGGTCGTCTGCTAATGTCTTCCTCAATATTCCATACAGTATGGCGAAAAAGGCCGGGCACCCTTCAACCAAATATAAAGTAAACGTAGAATAGCAATAAAGAATTAGTATGAACACAATACATTATCTCCCTTGTTTTTCCGTCACTATTGCATTATGATTTCTATCTCTATCGGGCAATAATTTTTTTAAATATGTAAAAAGAAAAAAAAGTCCTCTTCTTCCGCAATTAATCAAAATATCAAGTAAATTGTTTTCTTCTTCTTAGAGTTATATAATATTACATATTGTATATAATACGAGTCATAAGATATATACCGTGTGCCTGGTAAATTGATAAAGATTTTTTTATCAAAATGAGTACTAGCCTTATAAATTAATCAGTTTCGTAGCTTTTGGAAAGTGGCTTTATATGTCAATGTGTCAATTTCATGAAATACACAGACACTAATATTTCCATCTGTCTATTATTCCAAGTATGTCAGTTGTTAATGTTCATTATCTTACCCCAACCTACAAAGTAGTATCCGATAATGTGTTTAGGGGGCTCAAAGGCCTTCATCAGTAAGGTATGGAGGAAGAATCCCTCACACAACATCCAGAAAAACGGGGTGATCCGGGCAAATCGACGGAGTATGTTCAGGAACTTACAACTGTTCTGTCATAAGATAACGAAAATTAGCTTTTATACATGTACAAAAATGTATTCATTAAGGTTTGTCATTTAAAACGTACGAAACTAAAAAAACTTAGTATAGACAACAAAATATTTAGTATAAAGTACATTATACTTAGTATACAACAACATGCCTAGTAAAAACTGCATAATATATTCAGCATCAAATGAATAAAGGTTAGAATAAACATTCAAACCTCGTTACCTGGAAATTAGTTGGGTCAAGAAAAAACTTATCCCGAAAATTCGACGTAGCCGAGTAAATTTATATAGAAATGTTATCGTGAAATAAGTTTTTTTTATTATTATTATTATATAAACTGATGTTAGTTCGAGTTAAGCATGCAGGTTTTTCGAGTTATCAGCCTTCGAAATGAAGGCGTCTGATTGTCTACATATCATTATACTTCATGTTTGTAACAGTGCCCATGATCAGTTAAAACGCATCACGTGACGGGGATATAAAACATCATATATCCCTCTTCACTGGGGCGCGTGCATCTATGGAGACCCACACATTCATTCGGCTAACCTCGGCCGATTCAGTTAGATGTAGGTACGGAATCGGCCGAGATGTGACGAGTGCCACCCATTCTGTCGCTGAGTTGTCTCCCTTCCAGTATTAAACAAATTGCAGACGAAGAAGAAGCAGAAATAGATAAAATTCTGCAAATCACGAATGCTCAGCACACGAAAATATCACCAAATGTACCGGTCAAAGAGTTTCTAACGGAAACTGAAAGCTAGTTAGCACAATGTACTGACCTGGTCAGTGTGTAGACAGCCCGACTACGGTCCAGTAGGTAGTTAGTTCAAGATACATACCTGGTCAGTGTGAACGAGAGAGTGAGTTCCGTCGTTGACAAGCCTGTTATACTTGACCAATACATCCCAAAACATCCAGATTACCCCATATACCAGAAGCGAAATGAAAAGATGAATGTGTATTCGAATCCTCAACTGTCTACGTAACTGTCTGAAATAACAAAAATATTAAATAACAAATATATATTTAGCCTTCTAAGGCACCTGATAGTGCAAAGCTAAGGAGACAATTTCGACATTTTAATAAAACCATAATTTAAAAACAAAACACAAAAACATCACGACAAAGCGACGTTAATTATAACAGTTAGAGTTACTACATGGGGGCCGTTGAAAGAAGAATAACACGTACGAGTCCATCCAAGATGGCGGTTCGTGTCAAAGGTCATAGGGGGGACAGAACTTTAAGTACTGCACTACCATTGTCTACCTAGTGTAACCAGCTTATTCGCTAGTCACATCCTTCCAAATACTTTCATTGCAACTGTCATTTAATTCGCAACAATCACACTAAAACTGTGAGCCTACCTGTAAAAGATGAAGACGATGATTGCAGGTATGAGAAGCAGAATTCCAAAAGCATTCAGCGATATCCCGACAATTATTGAATTTTTGTAGACCTGAAAAAAAAACTTGTATCATAATTATAGATGATAATGCTGATGCTATATTTAGTAATGATTATCTAAACACGGCACAATTACGACAGTTAATCCCATCTTTTACCTCCGGATCGACAACACTAATTGATACTGTATGAATAACGACGGAAAACATTTTAGTAAGAAATAAAATACATGACGCACATTGAACATATCTTGATCATACTGCTGATTCGTCTTTCTAAAGTTCTTAAATGGCAACTAGTGGGACCGAAAGTTAGGAAATCCTAAAGTAGCCTAATGATGAAATTAAATGTATCTGTATGTGCAGAGAGTATTGGTTTAGTGCTATATTACCTAGTCTTGTCTTCAGAACAGCTTCGAAACACGTGGTTAACCACAACTACTTAATGCACTTCCTCCCTTCAATATTGAAACATGAAGGGGACCCATTTTCATTTCCTGCTTCCCCTCCTTGATACTGACGAGGAGGGTGCAGGTTTACGTTGATTAGTAGGCATACAATTAATGTATTGCGAAATAAATTTGCATTTGCATTTATGCTTTGATAAAACAAAATCTGGTCAAACGAGCGCTCGCACTACCTGCTATAGACAATATATGCTATAGTGCAATATGACTGATTCACATGAGCTTTATTTGTTCTCCTGGAACATGATTTTATGTCTGTTTTGCCGAAATTAACAGGTTGCTTAACAATTTAAATGTCAAAATCAAGACCCATGGATAGCCATGATACATATTAACAATTGGTCAAGTTACATGTTTAATTGCACCAGAATAGCGATTTTATATACGGATAAAATTGACTTAATTTACTATTTACATGGATTTTTTTTAAAGTTAAGGAATGTTGATGAAACTGCCTTAAGGCCTGAAAAGGGAAGAATGTTGTTTCCAATCGATATATGATAGGAAAATTCAACAATTATAGATTTTTCCTAGATCTATAAAAAGAGAAGTCAAGTTACACCATTGGGAGAATACAAACTATTTTTGGTTCCATTCAATTTAACAGATAAGCATTGTCCAATGGTATCGGACCTCCCGACAGTGAATGGTTTCTGCGGCGTATATATACCATGTACAAAAACGCCCCTAACATTATGGGTACATCTATATTACCATAACTAAAACGAAATGTTTTATTAAAATTGTGTCTAATGGAAATACTTTCATGTGTTCTACAACAAAACCGTGCTGGGGTATTCTTTCTATTCTGACAATTTTATTGATAATTTATGTCTTTTAATCATGTTAATATGAACTATTTTGCTCTTTAAAACATAAACTTAGCTATCAAGGGCAATAACTATGTGTGTGTGGATCAAAGCATGTTTAGCATGTGTTGGTAATTACTCACAGTGAGGGAGGGATGTGTATGTATATCGCATTGCTGACATTCCAATACACACCGGCGAGGTATCCCTACAGATGCTGTACATGTATATACACGTCTCTGTGTATTCACTACAGACTTACAACTCAGAAAGTTATCTACAGATATATCGACTAAAATCATGTATAAGACAATAAGACAATATTAAAATGATAAAAAGAATAAACATTAAACAACATATCAATATGTTTAAAACTTTCTATGTTCTATATATAGACAAGGACACGTGATCAAAAGGATATCGAGGGGAGGCTATACCACTATATGGTGTTGGTATTTGTATGTTAAAAACTACTTAGGATAATGTCAGCGGTCAAAATGGGAAAAAAAGAGTGAAATGTCACTTTTACGACCGTACATATGTCTTGCAGATCAGTAGGATGATTAAACAGAAATTTGATAACAGATGAAGCGTGTCGAATACAGAGCTCTGCTTAGTCCGTCTAAAACTAATGTAATCAAAAATGTCGAAATTCGAATTCTGAAAATCAAAATGTATCAAATGAATCTGAACAAATGATCAAATATGGGATGTATAACAAATTATATTTGGTCATGGAAACTGAAGGTGAACTCAATTTGTGTCAATCGTTAATTTTGCTGTTTTAATGAGAAAATTCCGTTATTAAGAAATTTCAATATCAGCTACTACATTATGGATAACATGATGCATCTTTCATCTTCATTCCCTGGAGTACCGTTTTTCCAGACATGTAAATATGTACTTTCATAGTTTTGTCTAATACTGTTATACATATAGTGTTAATAACGTTTTCCTTGTTTAGCTTTCTCCACCCACTTAAACTTTTTATCAAATGTGTAATATGATCTTTACCTTATATCCCGTTTAATCAGCTTTGATATAAATAACATTATAGACTCATCAACATTAACTATTTACCTCGATCACAACGTGACCAACAAAAAACATTTCAAAACTAAGCTGTAAAACCATTTCTTGATCGTAGCATGCCTGCTTCCTCTTCCTACGGTATTTACATCCCCAAATTGATTCGATAACGCATTTGTTACCATTATGACGATATCCACGACAGATGTCGCCTGCTAAAGATGAACTAGTGGTACCAGGTTATGAAGGATGAAGATTGATTGAAGACAATCGAAATTTTATTGTTGACCTCGTGATATATTTGACGTCTGTACTTCTATTGTTTGATCCTTTTGGTGTTTTTGCAGATTAGGATACATATACTGTATATAGTTTGAGGCATTGTAATTTTCCTGAATTTCATTCAGAAACTCCAAACTTTGATGCATAACACTACAGGCTGAATGGTTCCAGAAGGATTATGAATATAACAGAACGAAAAGATATTTCCACATTTCAAATCAGACTAAAAGGTAAAAAATGAAAATACAGAAGAGTCAAAATGAATTTAACTGCACCGCACAACTGTACTCGTCAGTGATGTTAGGGACACCATACAGCTGTACTCGTTAGTGATGTTAGAGACACCATACAGCTGTACTCGTCAGTGTTAGGGACACCATACAGCTGTACTCGTTAGTGATGTTAGGGACACCATACAACTGTACTCGTTAGTGATGTTAGAGACACCATACAGCTGTACTCGTCAGTGATGTTAGGGACACCATACAGCTGTACTCGTTAGTGATGTTAGGGACACCATACAGCTGTACTCGTTAGTGATGTTAGAGACACCATACAGCTGTAGTCGTCAGTGATGTTAGGGACACTATACAGCTGTACTCGTCAGCGATGTTAGGAAAATCATACAGCTGTACGCGTTAGTGATGTTAGAGACACCATACAGCTGTACTCGTCAGTGATGTTAGGGACACCATACAGCTGTACTCGTTAGTGATGTTAGGGACACCATACAGCTGTACTCGTCAATGATGTTAGGGACACCATACAGCTGTACTCGTCAGTGATGTTAGGGACACCATACAGCTGTACTCGTCGGTGATGTTAGGGACATCATACAGCTGTACTCGTCAGTGATGTTAGGGACACCATACAGCTGTACTCGTCGGTGATGTTAGGGACATCATACAGCTGTACTCGTCAGTGTTGCTAGGGACACCATACAGCTGTACTCGTCAATTATGTTAGGGACACCATACAACTGTACTCGTCAGTGTTAGGGACACCATACAACTGTACTTGTCAGTGATGTTAGGGACACCATACAGCTGTACTCGTCAATGATGTAAGGGACACTATACAGCTGTACTCGTCAATGATGTTAGGGACATCATACAGGTGTACTCGTCAGTGATGTTAGGGACACCATACAGCTATACTCGTCAGTGATGTTAGGGCCACCATACACCTGTACTCGTCAATGATGTTAGGGACACCACACAGCTGTACTTGTCAGTGATGCTAGGGACACCACATAACTGTACTCGTCAGTGATGTTAGATACACCATACAGCTGTACTCGTCAGTGATGTTAGGGAAACCACACAACTGTACTCGTCAGTGATGATAGAGACATCATACAGCTGTACTCGTTAGTGATGTTAGGGACACCATACAGCAGTACTCGTCAGTGATGTTAGGGACACCATACAGCTGTACTCGTCAATGATGTTAGATATACCATACAGCTGTACTCGTCAATGATGTTAGAGACATCATACAACTGTACTCGTCAGTGTTAGGGACACCATACAACTGTACTCGTCAGTGTTAGGGACATCATACAACTGTACTCGTCAGTGTTAGGGACACCATACAACTGTACTCGTCAGTGTTAGGGACACCATACAGCTGTACTCGTCAGTGATGATAGAGACATCATACAGCTGTACTCGTCAGTGATGTTAGGGACACCATACAGCTGTACTCGTCAGTGATGTTAGGGACACCATACAGCTGTACTCGTCAATGATGTTAGATATACCATACAGCTGTACTCGTCAGTGATGTTAGAGACATCATACAACTGTACTCGTCAGTGTTAGGGACATCATACAGCTGTACTCGTCAGTGATGTTAGGGACACCATACAGCTGTACTCGTCAATGATGTTAGGGACATCATACAGCTGTACTCGTCAGTGATGTTAGGGACATCATACAGCTGTACTCGTCAATGTTAGGGACATCAGACAGCTGTACTCGTCAGTGATGTTAGGGACATCATACAGCTGTACTCGTCAATGTTAGGGACATCATACAGCTGTACTCGTTAGTGATGTTAGAGACACCATACAGCTGTACTCGTCAATTATGTTAGGGACATCATACAGCTGTACTCGTTAGTGATGTTAGATTATACCATACAGCTGTACTCGTCAGTGATGTTAGGGACATCATACAGCTGTACTCGTCAATGATGTTGGGGACATCATACAGCTGTACTCGTCAGTGATGTTAGGGACATCATACAGCTGTACTCGTCAATGATGTTAGGGACATCATACAGCTGTACTCGTCAATGATGTTGGGGACATCATACAGCTGTACTCGTCAGTGATGTTAGGGACACAATACAGCTGTACTCGTCAGTGATGTTAGGGCCACCATACAGCTGTACTCGTTAATGATGTTAGGGAAACCATACAGCTAAAGGGACACCATACAGCTGTACTCGTCAGTGATGTTAGGGACATCATACAGCTGTACGCGTTAGTGATGTTAGAGACACCATACAGCTGTACTCGTCAGCGATGTTAGGGACACCATACAGCTGTACTCGTCAGTGATGTTAGGGACACCATACAGCTATACTCGTCAGTGATGTTAGGGACACCATACAGCTGTACTCGTCAGTGATGTTAGGGACACCATACAGCTGTACTCGTTAGTGATGTTAGCGACACCATACAGCTGTACTCGTCAGTGATGTTAGGGACACTATACAGCTGTACTCGTCAGTGACGTTAGGGACACCGTACACCTGTATTCGTCAGTGATGTTAGGGACACCGTACACCTGTACTCGTCAGTGATGTTAGGGACACTATACAGGTGTACTCGTCGGTGATGTTAGGGACACCGTACACCTGTACTCGTCAGTGATGTAAGGGACACCATACAGCTGTACTCGTCAGTGATGTTAGGGACACCATACACCTGTACTCGTCAGTGATGTTAGGGACATCATACAGCTGTACTCGTCAGTGATGTTAGGGGCATCATACAGCTGTACTCGTCAGTGATGTTAGGGACACCGTACAGCTGTACTCGTTAGTGATGTTAGGGACACCATACAGCTGTACTCGTCAGTGATGTTAGGGACACCATACAGCTGTACTCGTCGGTGATGTTAGGGACATCATACAGCTGTACTCGTCAGTGTTGTTAGGGACACCATACAGCTGTACTCGTCAATTATGTTAGGGACACCATACAACTGTACTCGTCAGTGTTAGGGACACCATACAACTGTACTTGTCAGTGATGTTAGGGACACCATACAGCTGTACTCGTCAATGATGTAAGGGACACTATACAGCTGTACTCGTCAATGATGTTAGGGACATCATACAGGTGTACTCGTCAGTGATGTTAGGGACACCATACAGCTGTACTCGTCAATGATGTTAGGGACATCATACAGCTGTACTCGTCAGTGATGTTAGGGACACCATACAGCTGTACTCGTCAATGATGTTAGGGACATCATACAGCTGTACTCGTCAGTGTTGTTAGGGACACCATACAGCTGTACTCGTCAATTATGTTAGGGACACCATACAACTGTACTTGTCAGTGATGTTAGGGACACCATACAGCTGTACTCGTCAATGATGTAAGGGACACTATACAGCTGTACTCGTTAGTGATGTTAGGGACACCATACAACTGTACTCGTTAGTGATGTTAGAGACACCATACAGCTGTACTCGTCAGTGATGTTAGGGACACCATACAGCTGTACTCGTTAGTGATGTTAGGGACACCATACAGCTGTACTCGTTAGTGATGTTAGAGACACCATACAGCTGTAGTCGTCAGTGATGTTAGGGACACTATACAGCTGTACTCGTCAGCGATGTTAGGAAAATCATACAGCTGTACGCGTTAGTGATGTTAGAGACACCATACAGCTGTACTCGTCAGTGATGTTAGGGACACCATACAGCTGTACTCGTTAGTGATGTTAGGGACACCATACAGCTGTACTCGTCAATGATGTTAGGGACACCATACAGCTGTACTCGTCAGTGATGTTAGGGACACCATACAGCTGTACTCGTCGGTGATGTTAGGGACATCATACAGCTGTACTCGTCAGTGATGTTAGGGACACCATACAGCTGTACTCGTCGGTGATGTTAGGGACATCATACAGCTGTACTCGTCAGTGTTGCTAGGGACACCATACAGCTGTACTCGTCAATTATGTTAGGGACACCATACAACTGTACTCGTCAGTGTTAGGGACACCATACAACTGTACTTGTCAGTGATGTTAGGGACACCATACAGCTGTACTCGTCAGTGATGTTAGGGACACCATACAGCTGTACTCGTCAATGATGTTAGGGACATCATATAGCTGTACTCGTCAGTGATGTTAGGGACATCATACAGCTGTACTCGTCAATGTTAGGGACATCAGACAGCTGTACTCGTCAGTGATGTTAGGGACATCATACAGCTGTACTCGTCAATGTTAGGGACATCATACAGCTGTACTCGTTAGTGATGTTAGAGACACCATACAGCTGTACTCGTCAATTATGTTAGGGACATCATACAGCTGTACTCGTTAGTGATGTTAGATTATACCATACAGCTGTACTCGTCAGTGATGTTAGGGACATCATACAGCTGTACTCGTCAATGATGTTGGGGACATCATACAGCTGTACTCGTCAGTGATGTTAGGGACATCATACAGCTGTACTCGTCAATGATGTTAGGGACATCATACAGCTGTACTCGTCAATGATGTTGGGGACATCATACAGCTGTACTCGTCAGTGATGTTAGGGACACAATACAGCTGTACTCGTCAGTGATGTTAGGGCCACCATACAGCTGTACTCGTTAATGATGTTAGGGAAACCATACAGCTAAAGGGACACCATACAGCTGTACTCGTCAGTGATGTTAGGGACATCATACAGCTGTACGCGTTAGTGATGTTAGAGACACCATACAGCTGTACTCGTCAGCGATGTTAGGGACACCATACAGCTGTACTCGTCAGTGATGTTAGGGACACCATACAGCTATACTCGTCAGTGATGTTAGGGACACCATACAGCTGTACTCGTCAGTGATGTTAGGGACACCATACAGCTGTACTCGTTAGTGATGTTAGCGACACCATACAGCTGTACTCGTCAGTGATGTTAGGGACACTATACAGCTGTACTCGTCAGTGACGTTAGGGACACCGTACACCTGTATTCGTCAGTGATGTTAGGGACACCGTACACCTGTACTCGTCAGTGATGTTAGGGACACTATACAGGTGTACTCGTCGGTGATGTTAGGGACACCGTACACCTGTACTCGTCAGTGATGTAAGGGACACCATACAGCTGTACTCGTCAGTGATGTTAGGGACACCATACACCTGTACTCGTCAGTGATGTTAGGGACATCATACAGCTGTACTCGTCAGTGATGTTAGGGACATCATACAGCTGTACTCGTCAGTGATGTTAGGGACACCGTACAGCTGTACTCGTTAGTGATGTTAGGGACACCATACAGCTGTACTCGTCAGTGATGTTAGGGACACCATACAGCTGTACTCGTCGGTGATGTTAGGGACATCATACAGCTGTACTCGTCAGTGTTGTTAGGGACACCATACAGCTGTACTCGTCAATTATGTTAGGGACACCATACAACTGTACTCGTCAGTGTTAGGGACACCATACAACTGTACTTGTCAGTGATGTTAGGGACACCATACAGCTGTACTCGTCAATGATGTAAGGGACACTATACAGCTGTACTCGTCAATGATGTTAGGGACATCATACAGGTGTACTCGTCAGTGATGTTAGGGACACCATACAGCTGTACTCGTCAATGATGTTAGGGACATCATACAGCTGTACTCGTCAGTGATGTTAGGGACACCATACAGCTGTACTCGTCAATGATGTTAGGGACATCATACAGCTGTACTCGTCAGTGTTGTTAGGGACACCATACAGCTGTACTCGTCAATTATGTTAGGGACACCATACAACTGTACTTGTCAGTGATGTTAGGGACACCATACAGCTGTACTCGTCAATGATGTAAGGGACACTATACAGCTGTACTCGTCAATGATGTAAGGGACACTATACAGCTGTACTCGTCAATGATGTAAGGGACACTATACAGCTGTACTCGTCAATGATGTAAGGGACACTATACAGCTGTACTCGTCAATGATGTTAGGGACATCATACAGCTGTACTCGTCAGTGATGTTAGGGACACCATACAGCTGTACTCGTCAATGATGTTAGGGACACCATACAGCTGTACTCGTCAATGATGTAAGGGACACTATACAGTTGTACTCGTCAATGATGTAAGGGACACTATACAGCTGTACTCGTCAATGATGTTGGGGACATCATACAGCTGTACTCGTCAGTGATGTTAGGGACACCATACAGCTGTACTCGTCAATGATGTTAGGGACATCATACAGCTGTACTCGTCAATGATGTTAGGGACATCATACAGCTGTACTCGTCAGTGATGTTAGGGAAACCATACAACTAAAGGGACACCATACAGCTGTACTCGTCAGTGATGTTAGGGACACCATACAACTAAAGGGACACCATACAGCTGTACTCGTCAGTGATGTTAGGGACACCATACAGCTGTACTCGTCAGTGATGTTAGGGACACCATACAGCTATACTCGTCAGTGATGTTAGGGACACAATACAGCTGTACTCGTCAGTGATGTTAGGGCCACCATACAGCTGTACTCGTTAATGATGTTAGGGAAACCATACAGCTAAAGGGACACCATACAGCTGTACTCGTCAGTGGTGTTAGGGACATCATACAGCTATACTCGTCAGTGATGTTAGGGACACCATACAGCTGTACTCGTCAGTGATGTTAGGGACATCATACAGCTGTACGCGTTAGTGATGTTAGAGACACCATACAGCTGTACTCGTCAGCGATGTTAGGGACACCATACAGCTGTACTCGTCAGTGATGTTAGGGACATCATACACCTGTACACGTCAGTGATGTTAGGGACCTCATACAGCTGTACTCGTCAGTGATGTTAGGGACATCATACAGCTGTACTCGTCAGTGATGTTAGGGACACCGTACACCTGTACTCGTCAATGATGTTAGGGACATCATACAGCTGTACTCGTCAGAGATGTTAGGGCCACCATACAGCTGTACTCGTTAATGATGTTAGGGAAACCATACAGCTAAAGGGACACCATACAGCTGTACTCGTCGGTGATGTTAGGGACATCATACAGCTGTACTCGTCAGTGATGTTAGGGACATCATACAGCTGTACTCGTCAGTGATGTTAGGGACATCATACAGCTGTACTCGTCAGTGATGTTAGGGACACCATACAGCTGTACTCGTCAGTGATGTTAGGGACACAATACAGCTGTACTCGTCAGTGATGTTAGGGACACAATACAGCTGTACTCGTCAGTGATGTTAGGGCCACCATACAGCTGTACTCGTCGGTGATGTTAGGGACATCATACAGCTGTACTCGTCAGTGATGTTAGGGACATCATACAGCTGTACGCGTTAGTGATGTTAGAGACACCATACAGCTGTACTCGTCAGCGATATTAGGGACACCATACAGCTGTACTCGTCAGTGATGTTAGGGACATCATACACCTGTACACGTCAGTGATGTTAGGGACCTCATACAGCTGTACTCGTCAGTGATGTTAGGGACATCATACAGCTGTACTCGTCAGTGATGTTAGGGACACCGTACACCTGTACTCGTCAATGATGTTAGGGACATCATACAGCTGTACTCGTCAGAGATGTTAGGGCCACCATACAGCTGTACTCGTTAATGATGTTAGGGAAACCATACAGCTAAAGGGACACCATACAGCTGTACTCGTCGGTGATGTTAGGGACATCATACAGCTGTACTCGTCAGTGATGTTAGATTATACCATACAGCTGTACTCGTCAGTGATGTTAGGGACATCATACACCTGTACACGTCAGTGATGTTAGGGACATCATACACCTGTACACGTCGGTGATGTTAGGGACCTCATACAGCTGTACTCGTCAGTGATGTTAGGGATATCATACACCTGTACTCGTCGGTGATGTTAGGGACATCATACAGCTGTACTCGTCAGTGATGTTAGGGACACCATACAGCTGTACTCGTCAGTGATGTTAGGGACACCATACAGCAGTACTCGTCAGTGATGTTATGGACATCATACAGCTATACTCGTCAGTGATGTTAGGGACACCATACAGCTGTACTCGTCAGTGATGTTAGAGACATCATACAGCTGTACTCGAAAGTGATGTTAGGGACACCATAGAGCGGTACTCGTCACTGTTAGGGACACCATACAGCTGTACTAGTCAGTGTTAGGGACACCATACAGCTGTACTCGTCAATGATGTTAGGGACACCATACAGCTGTACTCGTCAATGATGTTAGGGACACCATACAGCTGTACTCGTCAGTGTTAGGGACACCATGCAGCTGTATTCGTCAGTGATGTTAGGGACACCATACAGCTGTACTCGTCAGTGATGTTAGAGCCTTCATACAGCTGTACTCGTCAGTGATGTTAGGGACATCATACAGCTGTACTCCTCAGTGATGTTAAGGACACCACACAGCTGTACTAGTCAGTTATGTTAGAGACATCATACAGCTGTACTCGTCAGTGATGTTAGGGACACCACACAGCTGTACTTGTCAGTGATGCTAGGGACACCACATAACTGTACTCGTTAGTGATGTTAGATACACCATACAGCTGTACTCGTCAGTGATGTTAGGGACACCATACAGCTGTACTCGTCAGTGATGTTAGGGACACCATACAGCTGTACTCGTCAGTGATGTTAGGGGCATCATACAGCTGTACTTGTCAGTGATGTTAGAGACATCATACAGCTGTACTCGTCAATGATGTTAGATATACCATACAGCTGTACTCGTCAGTGATGTTAGGGACATCATACACCTGTACACGTCAGTGATGTTAGGGACCTCATACAGCTGTACTCGTCAGTGATGTTAGGGACATCATACACCTGTACTCGTCGGTGATGTTAGGGACATCATACAGCTGTACTCGTCAGTGATGTTAGGGACACCATACAGCTGTACTCGTCAGTGATGTTAGGGACCTCATACAGCTGTACTCGTCAGTGATGTTATGGACATCATACACCTGTACTCGTCAGTGATGTTAGGGACACCATACAGCAGTACTCGTCAGTGATGTTATGGACATCATACAGCTATACTCGTCAGTGATGTTAGGGACACCATACAGCTGTACTCGTCAGTGATGTTAGAGCCCATCAATACACGCTGTATCGTCAGTGACCATCGATGTTAGGGCATTCATACAGCTGTTACTCGTCATGAGTGATTTAGGACACCACACAGCTGTACTACGTCAGTTTTTATTTTAGAGACATCATACGCTGTACCGTCAGTGATTGTAGGGGACACCACACAGCTTGTACTTGTCAGTGATGCTAGGGACACCACATAACTGTACTCGTTTAGGCTGATGTTCGATACACCAACAGCCCTGTACTCTAGTCATTGAGTTAGGGAAGGAAAACCACACAAACTGTACTCGTCAATGATGTTAGGGACACCATACAGCTGTACTCGTCAGTGATGTTAGGGACATCATACAGCTGTACTCGTCAGTGATGTTAGGGACACCATACAGCTGTACTCGTCAATGATATTAGGGACATCATACAGCTGTACTCGTCAGTGATGTTAGGGGCATCATACAGCTGTACTTGTCAGTGATGTTAGAGACATCATACAGCTGTACTCGTCAGTGATGTTAGGGACACCACACAGCTGTACTTGTCAGTGATGCTAGGGACACCACATAACTGTACTCGTTAGTGATGTTAGATACACCATACAGCTGTACTCGTCAGTGATGTTAGGGAAACCATACAACTGTACTTGTCAGTGATGTTAGGGACATCATACAGCTGTACTCGTCAATGATGTTAGGGACACCATACAGCTGTACTCGTCAGTGATGTTAGGGGCATCATACAGGTGTACTCGTCAGTGATGTTAGGGGCATCATACAGCTGTACTTGTCAGTGATGTTAGAGACATCATACAGCTGTACTTGTCAGTGATGTTAGGGACACCACACAGCTGTACTTGTCAGTGATGCTAGGGACACCACATAACTGTACTCGTTAGTGATGTTAGATACACCATACAGCTGTACTCGTCAGTGATGTTAGGGAAACCACACAACTGTACTCGTCAGTGATGATAGAGACATCATACAGCTGTACTCGTCAGTGATGTTAGGGACACCATACAGCTGTACTCGTCAGTGATGTTAGGGACACCATACAGCTGTACTCGTCAGTGATGTTAGGGGCATCATACAGGTGTACTCGTCAGTGATGTTAGGGGCATTATACAGCTGTACTTGTCAGTGATGTTAGAGACATCATACAGCTGTACTCGTCAATGATGTTAGAGACATCATACAGCTGTACTCGTCAATGATGTTAGATATACCATACAGCTGTACTCGTCAATGATGTTAGAGACATCATACAAGTGTACTCGTCAGTGTTAGGGACATCATACAGCTGTACTCGTCAGTGATGTTAGGGACACCATACAGCTGTACTCGTCAGTGATGTTAGGGACACCATACAGATGTACTCGTCAATGATGTTAGAGACATCATACAAGTGTACTCGTCAGTGATGTTAGGGACACCGTACACCTGTACTCGTCAATGATGTTAGGGACACCATACAGCTGTACTCGTCAGTGATGTTAGGGACATCATACACCTGTACACGTCAGTGATGTTAGGGACCTCATACAGCTGTACTCGTCAGTTATGTTAGAGACATCATACAGCTGTACTCGTCAGTGATGTTAGGGACATCATACAGATGTACTCGTCAGTGATGTTAGGGACATCATACAGCTGAATTCGTCAGTGATGTTAGAGACACCATATAGCTATACTCGTCAGTGATGTTAGGGACACCATACAGCTATACTTGTCAGTGACGTTTAGGGACATCATACAGCTGTACTCGTCAGTGATGTTAGAGACACCATACAGCTATACTCGTCAGTGATGTTAGGGACACCATACAGCTATACTCGTCAGTGATGTTAGGGACACCATACAGCTGTACTCGTCAATGATGTTAGGGACACCATACAGCTATACTTGTCAGTGACGTTTAGGGACATCATACAGCTGTACTCGTCAGTGTTAGGGACACCATACAACTGTACTCGTCAGTGATGTTAGGGACACCATACAGCTATACTCGTCAGTGACGTTGGTTGGTGCAGTTTTATACAGTTGCCAGGTACTGACCGTAGGCCGGTGGTTTTTCTCCGGGTACTCCGGCTTTCCTCCACCTCTAAACCTGGCACGTCCTTAAATGACCCTGGCTGTTAATAGGACGTTAAACAAAATAAACCAAACCAATTATACTGCTGGTTAGTTTTAAGTTATTCACTGGTTGGGGTATATGTATTTTTTCCTTCTAATTAGACATTTTTTTTGTGGTCTACAAGCGTTACCTTAAGAAGGCTGAGGTACTCGGTGGGAACACACGTGGTATAATCTGAGCGTTCCTTGTGTGACGTAGGGTCTATCCACCACGTGCCGTTAATTGTACACTGCTTCGTTACTTTGGCTGAAATATCAACACATACATAAGACAAGCGACATCAGTTATATCTCTACCTGTTGACAGAAACTTTTAATGTACAATTCTGAAGAAATATCTCATTGGCATAAACAACCATTCACATTAAAATTATCAATAAGTAGTTTTGGCCTACAATTTTTGAATTGACGAATTATTGCTAACCTCTTTTTCTTTTCCTTTTTTAGGCGCATAGCTAAATTTTATTGAATGACCGAATGTAAAAAAGATGTTTCGATGAATTGGCGATGAAGACTTGCTGGAAGAAACATTAATATAACAATGAAAAAATAGCAATATAACATTCAGAATATAGCAGAATCGCTTTTCGGCGCTAAAGTAAGATTCCCTTCAGTCAGCAGCTAGTGTTCATTCATTCAGACTTGTATAATAAAAACTGTATGATAACCATTCTTAAATTCCGTTAATCTATTCTTTATGCGATAGAAAGCTGGATGAGTTCGAAGTCCGTAAATTTACTTTGGCAAAACCGTGGTATATGTACTTCTTTCCAGAAAGTAAAATTATATTTTTGTTGGATTTGTATGTCAGATATACTGCATGTAAGCAAATAACATTTAATTTCCTTCAAATTTTCCACGTAAAAATTACATTTTACTTTCAAAACATTTGGACTGACAATTTGAGTATTTTTCTTTCTTCTAACAATTCAAATGTTACACAACAATCCTTACACCTGAGAAAAATATACAATTATGTAAACCTGTCCCTGTTTTAATTTTATTTATTTATTTATTGCAAATGTGTTGTATTATTTCATCAAATTTTTCATATATGATATGTATTTTCATAATATTCCTATAAATATACTTACGATTCATTTCCAGGATGATATATTTTAAAAACGATGGACACACTTGATTCGTTGTTGTCCCTTTGTCTGTAAAATCCCAGCAGGCCCACCCGTCCCAGGTCTGCGGACACTGCGCATGTCCGGGGTTTGTTGGATTTTCCAACTGCTTTTCACAACATTTCCATGCACTTGAACAACACTTCTTCCAGTCCTCACAGTCATACTGCTCGCCTTTGATCGTGTGACACACCTCGTTCATACTAGTCGTGTTCGTAATGTCGGGTAAAGAACGAATGTCTCCTTTTTTATTTCTAAGAAATGTTATATTTTCATTCCTCCATGTAACACTTATTTTCCGAAACACTGGGTTCCGTATAAACAGGTACAGGTAACACTCCGAACACGTGGATATACGATAATGAAACGTACTTCGAATTGAGCCTCGATCTCGGCAATATTTCGGCTGTAAATCTGTTACAGGTAGATTGGTTGGTCTTATATCCATGGAAACGGCACACTGATGATGACGACACAAATATCTTGGTATTATACATATTAAGCAATCAAATCGATAGGTTTGGATAGTTATAACGGTCGATTTTAATTTTTAAATTCCATGACATGTACATGTACATATGTAATTTGTCACTATTCTTGTAAAGAAATATATATATATTATGATAATGAACAAACATTCAATCTTAAACCAAAATTTAGAGAATTTCAACACAGGAAAGATCAAAGTAAATATTAATTAACTTTTTGATTTATATATTTTGACTATCAAAGTAGTTTTCAAATTGATCAACTATGTGTTTTTCTTATAAATACATACCTTGAAAAATACGAAGAAAATGAAATGAAAGAAGAGATACCGCCTGTGTACTGTTGTCGTCATGTTTCCGCTTTGCACCTAAATGTCTGAATAGAAAAATAGTGATGTTGGTAATTTTTATAAATTGTATTTGCAATGAAACAGTCAGAACAGTCTTCGTTAAGATATGAGATTTGAATATTTTTTTTATTTTTTTTTTTCAATATGCTTTCGTCCTTTTGAAAACTTTAAATACTTTCCTGTTGCTGGATGGTAGGCTTGATCAGCTGGTCTCCATGGTTTTGCGTTACCCTGGATGGTATGTCTAAACCGTACATGTATGGAGAGTGGCATAATAGACATTAGGGTTCCATGTTGTTCCGTCCCTATCCTATATCTAAAGTTACAAACTTTCTATTTAAATGTAAAACATTTGAGTTGACTCATTTCGATTTCTCGGAATTCCTTTCTTCATTATGTAAATATTTCTATTTCCCAATATTCAAATGTGAATGTTAATTTTACAAACGTTAAGTAACTAAGATCAGTATTACAAGCATTAAGTAACCAGGATTAATATTGCAAGCGTTCTTTAAGCGACTTGAATCACTTGGAACACCTCGGCCGATTCTCTACGGTCATCTAACCTCGGATGTATCACGGTCGTCGCCATATTGGAACTACTTTCAAGTTCCCGGATGCGGGGCGGGAGGGGGAGGGGTAAACATGGCTGCGTCCATGGATACAACACCCGTGAAAAGTGTTTTGCCCAATACGACGTGCATGCTTTGACTACAAGAAAACCGGAGGGCTCACTGTTTGATAAAGTCCAAGGCTACAAAAGAAAACTATCTAAAAGAAAGTTGAAAGACTGAGAAAAGGAATTTCTATTCCTGCTGATGACAACTCTGACAATGAAGTTTGATAAGTTGTACATCTGTATATGTGAAGAGAATGTTTAGGGGTTTCTTTAGTCAGTTCTTGAATGGAAGGTGTGAGTTCAAGGGAAGACTGTGACTTATAAGTAAATTATGGTAGGTGTAGGTGGGTCTACCCGCCACCCTTACAACCATATTGCTTACTCACTATAACCGCATACCTTCCAATATACATCATGATCAGTGTAACAGTACTAGTGCAACTATTGTTTCATTAATTACTTACCTTCACAACAATTATGAGATGTCTACATGCTTGTAATCAATTGTATTAGTACCTATTACATGTATATATTTTAAATTTACTTTTACATGTTTTTATATGCCAGTTTATAGTGGATATCTATGGTGTAGGTGGGAAATACCCAACACCCAGATAGTAATCTGCAAATAATGCACATATCCACATATAACCTATAGGTGGGTACAAAAGTATGCGAGAATACTATATAAAAAAGAGTTAAAAACCAGTTGTACGTGTGACACACTCGTCACCCATACAGGTTACATTCTTGATATATCAAAACACATTTACATGTGTATATATAGATGACTAGTCTTATGTATTTGTGCTTCTGTGTGCATATATATTGGTGATTTACTAAGAACTCTGTGTAGGTGAGGATCTATCCCGCCAACCAGGTAATTAAGTTTCTGTATAAATCTCGGCATATGCTGAAATTCATATAGTACATATAGTGTCATATTAATGATCATTTCACATACAGATGACCAAACTGTATTTTGTATCAATGTATAGCATAGGCCTGTGAAGAGAATATATTACCGGTATAAAAATATACTCTTGTAACACCTGATTGATGTAGGTGGGAACCAAATACCCTGTAAGGTATAAATATTAATACATGACATGTATAATATACATTTGGTTGAATCCACATTACTTATGTGTGACCCTAAGAAACACTTTTATGTATTCTACCATATATCTTGTTTACATACTGGACATATATATATATGTGTGTGTGTGTGTGTGTGAATTACAGTATACATATCTATTGACTAGCTTGATATATAGCAAGATGGATGATATGATCTGCCACACTAGGTTTCATTTTTGGTAACACTAATATTATAGTAGTACTGCTGACTTCCGGTTTCAATTCTTGATGTAATGAATGTGGTGTGGCACATTGTGAAAGTGTGAACAACTTCTCAATAACAAAGTTGTCCAGATGGCCCTTATGCATGCTAGGATGTAGTGTTACAAAATTTGTTTAAATGAACGACCTTGACCTTCATTTGTAGGTCATAGGGGTTAAATATGCTAAAATCAAAGACATTTAACACCTCAGGTGACCATTAAGGCCCATGTGCATCTTGTTGTTTTTATTCAAAAAGTATATTTGGAGCTGTATATAGTTTCTGTCTTTGAAAATGTTGATCAATATATATAAATACTCACCTCATTACTTGTTCAATTAATATAAATACAATTGACTTCATCGTATGCCCCAATTTCAACAGAAATTACTTTTTGTATCAGACGCAGTCGAATCCCTGCTAGTTTAAAGTTCCTTGATATATCTTGTGCAATCTGATGCCAAGTAAGATGTATATACAGGTACCAGCAAGTGAGAATCTGAGAGTCACCGCTTTAGCTTGTTCAATGTATCTATTCCAATACATGTACTTAACTTTTCTGATAATAAATTGTTTTAATTGCAATATTTTAATTCATATACATGTAACTGTATTTTAAGTAAATCCTTGTTAAATGTCTGCTATATATAACTATATATAGTTTAAAAATATAAATTCAACACGACAACTGTATATATATACACACACATATATATAGCTCCATATAGCTTGACAATGAAGAATCCTAAATATTCACAGGGATTTCATTATCATTCAATTAATTCAAAGTAATTAATTGTTCAAAATATCAACTGTTTGCATTATGTAACTGCCTGAATACTGTTGATCTAGGAAATCATTATCAAATGCCACCAATGATACTATATACACAGTAATCAAATAAATTGTCATATGTGGACTCATTAGCAATAAATAAGTGACAAAGATTTTAACTATAGTCTGATTTTTCCTTATTAAGTTATAATAACTTTTGTGTAACGATGTTGCATTGGTGCAATTGAGTCGTCTGTATCAGGTAGTAGACAAGAGTCTCCTGTCCACATATTCTTTTGTATTGTTGTTAGCCATATATATCACACTGCGAGTTTCACCAATCATTAGTGTTGGTATGATTATTGATTATAATCAATAGGTTAATCCTGCTGAACCAATGGGGGGTGTTCAGGTGGCACATTGGTAACACATGCACTTGCCTTTCACCTAGGCGGCCGGGGTTCGATTCCCCCTATCGGATGTGGAAAGGTATGAGGTCACCTGTCCGACCACATGGGTTTTCTTCAGGTACTATAATGGTTTCCTCCCACAGTAAGACCTTTCGTGCGCTTCCATCCAGGCCAACAAGCGTGTTTAATATAAGTTAATATAAATTGTTTCAAAATTGTTTTAAATCAATTACAAAGGTTAATGATTGATTATAAATTTTAATAATCAATTATTAAAAAACAAAAAATAACAAACCACCATTTTCAGATTGCCAGTGATTCTGTATTCTTGCCCTTTTCAAAGGACATGCAATTGCAAGATGTCAAAACATAAATATGACAGAATGATTTTACATAATAATTAGTCATACATTGGTAAATACCGAGCTAAATAAAACAAGCATTCTGTGAGTATTGCTAGACCAATACATGTCCCCTACCGGTGCCCACAAGTTAAAACTTTAGCCAAATTTGAGTAAAAAAGTTTAGCCACAACTGAAACATTATCATTTTATGAAAATAAGTTCATTCCAAACAATGTGTAAATTCAGCTCTATTGGGTGAATAAACAATGTTTCCTGCCCATAAAAGATATTCAGGTATTTGTTTGGTATGTCTACTGTACAGAGTAAAAGAATCTAAAGTGAATTTAAATTGAAATGTGTAATAACTGAAGTATCTTGACCACAAACAAAATTCAGTGATTCCAGATCTCCTAACAATTGGTGATCGGGCAGTTTATATCCATCAGATCAAACAAATGAAACTGGTGTTATTGTGAAAGTGTTATTGAATGGTTTCTCACAGGAAATAATCTCTGCAAAAGTGATCATGACATAGTGAGAGTGTCACTATACCTGGCATTAAATATAATCCCTGTGAACAATTGTCTTAAGAATCTACTTTATATAGCAACAGAATCCACAAGAATGATGTGTATGTCACTAGATGCAGCGAGTTGCTTAAAATTACACTTGACAGGAGAAATCATATATACAGTCAGTAACGACGAGTCATTTTCTGCCACAAATGGAGCAACAATGTTCCTTTGGTCCTGAAAAAACAACACTTTCAAATCCAAAGTAATTCACAAGAATAATTCTATAACATGTTTCACTTTCACAAAACTTTCTCATTTCCACCGTCATACCGATTCTGTTTTTTGCAATATAATTTTTGTTTTAGTAAAGAATTGCCACTGACGGTTGTCCAACACGTCCAGCACGACCGATTTCTTGTAGGTATTTCTCCAGTGTTGTTGGGGGCCTGCAATGAATGATACGTGAAACACTTGGAGCATTAAGCCCCATTCCCAGTGCAACAGTTGCCAAAACTAATCTGACTTTAGGGGTTTCTTTAGTCAGTTCTTGAATAGTGATTTTCTTCATGGACTCTGCATAATCTTTGTGGTATTGGGCATATATTCTATTCTGTGGAATTTCCTCACCATCATAGCTGGCACCCTTAAGTTTATACGAAAGAAACTGATAAAAATAGGACAATGCTTCCAAACTTTCCACATACATTATGGTTACTGGAAAATGAACTCCTTTTTCCAGCAATTCTGTTGCCACTGGTTGTATCAAGTCATCAAATTTGTCAAATTTATGAAAGTTTGGCAATCTGGTTCTAATGTCTATAAATATCTTTGGACGGTCCACATTCTCACTGATAACAAGTGGATTTTTCAAATTCAGCTGTTTAGATAGACTTGCAATTGATTTCGGTGTAGCAGTTGCTGTGAGAATTAAATGCAAAGCTTTCTCTAGAATGCACATTAACTCCCCAAGCTTCTGGAATGCAGGACGGAATTCTTCTCCCCTTCAAAAAAAAGGGGAAAAAAAGATTAATTGCGGTTGACATTAACAAATTTAGAACAAGATTAATTCGTAATTGTTTGTCGCCTCTTTCCTGCGCATGCTTTGTCGATAAATTTCCCAAAAACGGGCTATGATTAGATAACCCTGCAAAGTTTTAATTCAATCCGACACCAATGAAATTATAACAATTTTAATTATAATACAAATTATCAAAATTTACCATTTTCTTAAAAATATATTGTTGAAGGCAAAGACTGGTTATTGCAACTTGATTTCTTTTTCAATAAGGACTGATTATACTCTAAAATATGAATTCTATCTCATTTTATTTTGCAACATTGCCCTAATGCTCATTTAATTTTTTTTTGCAAATGTGTATTTATACATACCATTCTGAAACCATATGGACTTCATCTATGACTACTGCACAAATGATCTCTTGGTACAGTTGAGACCTAAGAAGTCGACTCTGGATGACAATAAATTATGCAAAAGTCTCCTCTCTCCAGTTGCTCAAATGGAACATCAATTTCAACATATTCATGATCCTGTTCCTCATCGTTCTCGCAATCCGCATCTGTATAAGTTGAGCCATGAGTACCTGTGAAATATGAAACAGAGATGGGTTATTCAGGCTGATTTCACACTAGTCAGAACAATAGGTTATGTCATGCCTACTGGTGGTTTCAGTTGGTTTGGGTTATGTAAGTTTGGAAAAGGAAAAAGTACTGGTGAGCTGATAACAATTGTCAAAGCAATGAAAAATGAAAGGTACCATACATGTTACGGGAAAGAGTATTATTCAATATTCATCTTGCATTTTGGTACATGACATTTTAAATTTGGTGGTTTTTAAATACGAATGAAATTGACAATTAAAGCATTCTACTTTACAGAGATACATATCTAACCAAACCAACAAAGCCAGACCATCAGTGGGAGGGGCTAAACTGGACACAGGGACATAACTTATCACTGTATCATGTGTATGAAAGGGCTGATATGTATTTCAAACATTTGTAGTAGCAATTGTGACTGTCACACGTGCACCTGTTTTTGTGTTTTAAATGACTATTATAATTTTTTTTTATGGTTGGCTGTCTTAATTATGTGCTTTTACTTACATCGTAAAATGTATCTAAAGATGTATGATCGATTCCCCGGTGTTACAAATTTAAACCTACAACGTTAACGATATCTTTCCATACTTTGACCAGATCTATAACAGACATGAGGGGATCCAAACATACAATACATAAAGCATACAATATAACTGACACATACCAGTGAAGTTCAAACTGCAAACAGTAAATCCCTCCTTCCTCATTGTAATGACTTGGTCCTGGATTAGGAGAATTCAGCGGGGACATTGGTTTCCGTTTCTCCATTTTCAGCTGACAAAACCACGGTAACAGCTGAAATATCACACTTTTGCCGTAGCCTGTGGGTAATACCGATACACAGTCATGATCTTCGTATAATGCTCGCAACGTTTCAATCTGTTTCTCCTTCAAAGTGATATTGTTTTCTTTAAATAAAGGACAATTATCGAGAAAATACTTAAACACTGTTCGAATGACGCCATTTTGGAGATCTATATGCACAGCGGAGATTCATCCATAATGAGTGATACGGCGACCGCATCACAAATGCACGGCGTTTATACATATCAAATACCGTGATACATCCGAGGTTAGATGACCGTAGAGAATCGGCCGAGGTGTTCCGAGTGCGACTTGAATATATACATATAACAAGCATTTATATAACCGAGATCAATGTTACAAACGTTATGTAACTAGGATTAATGCCGTAATGTTACAAGTGATTACTATTACAATCGTTAAGTGACCGTGATTAATGTTTCCCAAAAGTTTTACTTGTGTTTTCTTATCACAAAGCATATCGACCTAAAAATCTATATACGTATATATTAGCTACTGTATTTGTTTATGTTTAACGTCCTATTAACAGCCTGTGTCATTTAAGGACGTGCCAGGTTTTGGAGGTGGAGGAAAGCCGGAGTACCCGGAGAAAAACCACCGGCCTACGGTCAGTACCTGGCAACTTCCCCACGTAGGTTTCGAACTCGCAACCCAGAGGTGGAGGGCTAGTGTTAAAGTGTCGGGACACCTTAACCACTCGGCCACCGCTACTGTATGGAGCGACACATTTTTTTGCATACGCTTCACGTTGTTAAGCGTAGCACAATCTATAACCAAATTAAAAAAAAAAGATTCGTATAGGAAATGAAATAGTTCAGTTGTGTTGTAGTATTATATACAGATGATAGAAGTTTAAAGCGACTATATCTGTAGATTCATGCTCATTTTTTGTGTTCCTCTTATCAATATGGGGTTTAAAAATGGCGATATCCCAGCCTATATCGAAAAAGTATGTTCTATAAATCTATGTTTGCTAGTTTTAAAACACTTTTTAACCCGGATGTTGTTTGTAAAGAATGCTACACAGAAAAGCCGAATAGATCGAGCCATGTGGGTGGGAGTGACGCGTTAGTGCCGCAATTACTTGTATGCACTGATTCGGGTATGTACAAAACACTTGTAATTTTCGAGATAAAGGGAAAGTCTTAGTTATATTAAATATATACATTAGTATATATATATAACATAGTAACACAAATGACGAAGGAAGACAACTTTTTGACTTGTGCCCTGACCGGGCCTCGAACTCACGATCTACGGCACCCAATCGCCTAACCAGAAATACCCGCAGCTTATACCGCTGCGCCACATCGGCGTTCTTAAACAAGAACGTTTCAATGGCGCAGTGATGGTCGGCCCGATACCCTGACATGATCATTGTGGAAGTCGTTCAGTTACAGTCGCTTTAATGATAAAGTAAAAGTCGGATACCTTGCAGTATCTTATGAATCCAAATATACCCTGTATCAACATTAACAGTTGAGGAGTGTAGGTATGCTTCATAAATAACTAAGGTCACGGAATTCCGCACATAATAAAGGCGCATGTGCACCTAATGCCGTTAGTGGCTAGGGGTCAGTCAGGTCATCTTGTTTGACTGGTAAACAGAAGCAAATTTAGCTATTTTGCTATTTTAATAGCGCAACGTTGGAATCCTGGGACGATAAGACGCGACATTAAACTTCCGTGGAGTGAAATATATAACGCTGAGTAGAGAGAGCGAGTTGACACGTGACGAGACTTTAGGGACGGTTGTGATAGTGTTGTAGTGATGTGACGAGACTTTAGGGACGGTTGTGATAGTGTTGTAGTGATTTGACGAGACTTTAGGGACGGTTGTGATAGTGTTGTAGTGATTTGACGAGACTTTAGGGACGGTTGTGATAGTGTTGTAGTGATTTGACGAGACTTTAGGGACGGTTGTGATAGTGTTGTAGTGATGTGACGAGACTTTAGGGACGGTTGTGATAGTGTTGTAGTGATTTGACGAGACTTTAGGGACGGTTGTGATAGTGTTGTAGTGATTTGACGAGACTTTAGGGACGGTTGTGATAGTGTTGTAGTGATTTGACGAGACTTTAGGGACGGTTGTGATAGTGTTGTAGTGATTTGACGAGACTTTAGGGACGGTTGTGATAGTGTTGTAGTGATTTGACGAGACTTTAGGGACGGTTGTGAGAGTGTTGTAGTAATTTGACGAGACTTTAGGGACGGTTGTGATAGTGTTGTAGTGATTTGACGAGACTTTAGGGACGGTTGTGATAGTGTTGTAGTAATTTGACGAGACTTAAGGGACGGTTGTGACAGTGTTGTAGTAATTTGACGAGACTTTAGGGACGGTTGTGATAGTGTTTGTAGTAATTTGACGAGACTTAAGGGACGGTTGTGATAGTGTTGTAGTGATGTGACGAGACTTTAGGGACGGTTGTGATAGTGTTGTAGTGGATTGTATACAAGTGTCCTACAGTAGGCATATCATTTATTGTTAAGGAATATTTAGATAATAAACATTTAGCGGCGCGAAATTATATAGATTATGTAAATATAGAAAGTAAATGGATGGATGGATGGATGGATGGATGGATATGGATTGATGGATGGATGGATGGATGTAATGTTTTGCCTTGAACTTGTGGGGTGCAACCGTCAGTTTTTCATTTCCGTTCGTTCCGTCGCTAAAACTTATGCGCAGTGAGATATGTTTATGAGAGGAAAACGCCAATTACTCTAAATTCCGTCTCCTATAGGCGACGAAGATATTTTGACGAATGTCTACCACAACTGATGAGAACATGATATGCTACAAGGGAAGTAAACAGCTGTAACGGTATACTGATCTCAGGTATCCACCTCCACATTGTCTCGGAAATATGACAGACGAATTTAATATTTCACAGAAGATTTTAAACAATCAAGTAGGATTGAGACAGGCCTTAACTTCGGTACACAGACACGACACTCAACCGCACAGCTACAAAAGCTAGCTATTGGACTAAGCAGCTGAAATGCCCGTATCTATCTTACCGTTATCTAACCCAAAGGTACCCGCGGTTTAGATTTGTCTTTATTATTATCAAGGTTGTCTTTAAATCCGTACAGTTGGTCAAATGGATTATCAGTCGTAGTTGGCCTAGATCTGTCAGATTTGATGTCAATGAACGAAGGGAACGTAACGAAATTACAAATACATTCGTACCAACTAGCCTACATGTATTCACGTTTCATCAGGTCAACATCTCTTACGATAGGAAGGAGTAATAACTAAAAGCTGTGTTCGCCTCCTACATGGTATTTTTTATCTTCCATTTTTTCCCAAAATCTTACTTTTACCGTAGACTCCTGTACCTTTTTTTTTTTTTTTTTTTTGACGTTTCATTTCTTTCTCCTCCAATATGACTTTAATTCTGTTTTACCGTTGAACTGGTCCATATAATGCATCGTATTTGGTCGTTTGTGTGATAAGTGCATAGATTAAATGTGTGAGTGTTTTCAATGTTTTTAATGTTTTTGTGTATATCAAATCCATTAAGCGTACTTTCAATAAGTGTTAATCCTATGTCCGCGTGTTATATACAATCCTATGTGAAAACATATAATTCTATGTCGCTTTATTTGATGTTGGCAGTGGTATATCTAACAGTACTCATAAACTTACCATAGAGTGGATTGTATGCTTAGGAAAAGTGTTATTTATCAACGTTTATGTACACCATGCCATTTCAGTGAAATAACGTTTTGATTCATTTCAAGAAGGTTTACGATCTTAAATGACCCTACTTTGTTGATAGGGCGTTGAAAAGTAACAAACGATGATTTCCTGACAGTAAGCTGTAAAGAGGTAGGAAATCTGACAAATATCCGTGATTGTTAAAAAGACATAATGTTTGTAAATATAAACTTTATATTTATTTTACGACATTTACGAAACAAGTTATATCAACCTCTATCAATCAGGCTTTTTTTGGCCCGGATTGAACTGTGAGGGGGTGTTACTGTGGGAGGAAACCAGGAAAACTTGGGATAACCCACGTGGTCAGCCAGGTGACCCCGTACATTTTTTTGCCCTATCGGAGATTCGAACCCTGGTCGACTAAATGGAAATGTGTTACTACTGTGCCACCCGACCATCTATACAGTTTAACGTCACTATCTTCAGGTTTGTTTACGACTTCTCAATATATCCTTTGGCTATTTTCTGTTTTATTGTACTGTATTTTAACAACGGAGAAAGGATATCTTAATAGTTTCCAGATAACGATCATATACATTTCATAATCTAAAATATTCTATATGTGACAAATCATGCCAAAAACTGAAAATATAACATCAGAAGCAAGTGCATGATAGTAGGTTTTAATTAGGGTTTGGCCTAGTCTTATTTGATGTTTGGCGTAAACATAAGAAACAATGGAAACGTTAATAATGAATTCAATCCTTATTCCCACCTTGGGAACGTTAATAATGAATTCAATCCTTACTCTCACTTCGAGAAAGTTAATAATAAATTAAATAATTACTCTCACATTGAGAACGTTAATAATGAATTCAATCCGTACTCTCACCTTGTGAATTTAATAATGAGTTAAATCCTTGTTCTCCCTTTAACAACGTTGGTAATAAATGCAATCCTTATTCTCACCTTGGGAAGGTTAATAATGAATTCAACCCTTATTTTCACCCTAAGAGCGTTAAGAATATATTAAATCCTGTTTCTCACCTTGAGAACGTTAATAATCAATTAAATCCTCATTCTCATCTAGAAAACGTTGATAATGAATAAAATTATTATTCTCAGCTTGAGAACGATGATGATGAATTCAATTCTTACTCTCACCTTGAGAACGTTAATAATGAATTCAATCCCTTTTCTTACCTTGGGAACGCTAATAATGAATTCAATCCCTATTCTCACATTGAGAACGTTATTAATGAATTCAATCCCTATTCTCACATTAAGAACGTTATTAATGAATTCAATCCCTATCCTCCCCGTTAGAACGTTATTAATGAATTCAATCCCTATTCTCCCCGTTAGAACATTATTAATGAATTCAATCCCTATTCTCCCCGTTAGAACGTTATTAATGAATTCAATCCCTATTCTCCCCGTTAGAACATTATTAATGAATTCAATCCCTATCCTCCCCGTTAGAACGTTATTAATGAATTCAATCCTTATTCCCCCCGTTAGAACGTTAACAATAAATTCAATCCTTTTTCTAACCTTGGGAACGTTAACAATGAATACAATCCTTTTCTTACCTTGAGGCCACTAATAATGAATTCAATCCTTATTCTCACCTTGAGACCGTAAATAATGAATTCAATCCTTATTCTCACCATGAGAACGCTAATATTGAATTCAATCCTCGTTCTCAACTTGAGAACGTTAATAATGAATTCAATCGGTACTCTCACCTTGGGAATTTAATAATGAATACAATCCTTATTCTCACCTTGGGAACGTAAATAATGAATTAAATTCTTGTTCTCCCTTTAACAACGTTGGTAATAAATGCAATCCTTATTCTCACCTTGGGAAGGTTAATAATGAATTCAACCCTTATTTTCACCCTAAGAGCGTTAATAATATATTAAATCCTTATTCTCACCTTGAGAACGTTAATAATCAATTAAATCCTCATTCTCATCTAGAAAACGTTGATAATGAATTAAATTCTTGTTCTCAGCTTGAGAACGTTGACGATGAATTCAATTCTTACTTTCACTTTGAGAACGCTAATAATGAATTCAATCCCTATTCTCACATTGAGAACGTTATTAATGAATTCAAAACCGATTCTCCCCGTTAGAACGTTATTAATGAATTCAATCCTTATTCTCACCTTGAGAACGTAAATAATGAATTCAATCCTAACTCTCACATTGAGAACATTATTAATGAATTCAATCCCTATTCTCACATTGAGAACGTTATTAATGAATTCAATCCCTATTCTCACATTAAGAACGTTATTAATGAATTCAATCCCTATTCTCCCCGTTAGAACGTTATTAATGAATTCAATCCCTATTCTCACATTGAGAACGTTATTAATGAATTCAATCCCTATTCTCCCCGTTAGAACGTTATTAATGAATTCAATTCCTATTCTCACATTAAGAACGTTATTAATGAATTCAATCCCTATTCTCACATTGAGAACGTTATTAATGAATTCAATCCCTATTCTCACATTAAGAACGTTATTAATGAATTCAATCCCTATTCTCCCCGTTAGAACGTTATTAATGAATTCAATCCCTATTCTCACACTGAGAACATTATTAATGAATTCAATCCTTATTCCCCCCGTTAGAACGTTAATAATAAATTCAACCCTTTTTCTAACCTTGGGAACGTTAACAATGAATACAATCCTTTCTCACCTTGAGGCCACTAATAATGAATTCAATCCTTATTCTCACCTTGAGACCGTAAATAATGAATTCAATCCTTATTCTCACCATGAGAACGCTAATATTGAATTCAATCCTCGTTCTCAACTTGAGAACGTTAATAATGAATTCAATCGGTACTCTCACCTTGGGAATTTAATAATGAATACAATCCTTATTCTCACCTTGGGAACGTAAATAATGAATTAAATTCTTGTTCTCCCTTTAACAACGTTGGTAATAAATGCAATCCTTATTCTCACCTTGGGAAGGTTAATAATGAATTCAACCCTTATTTTCACCCTAAGAGCGTTAATAATATATTAAATCCTTATTCTCACCTTGAGAACGTTAATAATCAATTAAATCCTCATTCTCATCTAGAAAACGTTGATAATGAATTAAATTCTTGTTCTCAGCTTGAGAACGTTGACGATGAATTCAATTCTTACTTTCACTTTGAGAACGTTAATAATGAATTCAATCCCTTTTCTTACCTTGGGAACGCTAATAATGAATTCAATCCCTTTTCTTACCTTGGGAAGGTTAATAATGAATTCAACCCTTATTTTCACCCTAAGAGCGTTAATAATATATTAAATCCTTATTCTCACCTTGAGAACGTTAATAATCAATTAAATCCTCATTCTCATCTAGAAAACGTTGATAATGAATTAAATTCTTGTTCTCAGCTTGAGAACGTTGACGATGAATTCAATTCTTACTTTCACTTTGAGAACGTTAATAATGAATTCAATCCCTTTTCTTACCTTGGGAACGCTAATAATGAATTCAATCCCTTTTCTTATCTTGGGAACGCTAATAATGAATTCAATCCCTATTCTCACATTAAGAACGTTATTAATGAATTCAAAACCGATTATCCCCGTTAGAACGTTATTAATGAATTCAATCCTTATTATCACCTTGAGAACGTAAATAATGAATTCAATCCTTATTCTCACATTGAGAACATTATTAATGAATTCAATCCTTATTCCCCCCGTTAGAACGTTATTAATGAATTCAAAACCGATTCTCCCCGTTAGAACGTTATTAATGAATTCAATCCTTATTCTCACCTTGAGAACGTAAATAATGAATTCAATCCTTATTCTCACATTGAGAACATTATTAATGAATTCAATCCTTATTCCCCCCGTTAGAACGTTAATAATAAATTCAACCCTTTTTCTTACCTTGGGAACGTTAACAATGAATACAATCCTTTTCTTACCTTGAGGCCGCTAATAATGAATGAATTCAATCCTTATTCTCACCTTGAGAACGTTAATAATCAATTCAATCCTTATTCTCACATTGAGAACGCTGCATTACCTGAGTTTGACCTAGATGTACATGATGACTGTTTTCGATGAAGCAAATTAAATCTTATGTTACTGGAATACATTGTTTCATAATGAAATTTACCAACGGGTCAGTGTATACAATTCTGTTTTTGTACATATCTTATTTTATACTTTTCTGGAGGGCCAGAGTATATGAAACAAACCAAAAAAACCCTAAAACAAACAAACAAAAACAAAAACAAAATGACAGGGATTTTATCCTAGTGTACGTTTATCCTTGTTTTACCTCTCGCATTGTGATTGGATGATTTGAGTTGCCGTCTTAGCGACAGTGGTATAACGACGTGATTGTTCTAATAGACAACATGTTATTGGTCAGCATGTATTACAGTGTTAGGTCGATTACTCAATGATAAGGTATCTCGTTACACACACCTCTTGTTAACCTCTGGCGAATTAATTATTTGAAATTTAAAAATTTAACATTTGCTAAATCAAAATCCTTTTGGAACCGGGCAACACCCCATTAAAGGTGTTACCTATAATAAATCTTAAATAAATGGTCAGTAAATCATGTTCTTAATCGCATGAACGTTTTTTTACAGAACTACATCACATCAAAGAAACCCTAAATGGTAGCTGTTTTGTCAGTGGGTATATTTAATGTCCTTCTCGCTAAGTGTTGATAATGGTCGGTCACTTAGTACACACCCTGGATTGGTCGTTGGAGATAAAACCGCCATTTTAACACCTGGAATTGTATTTTTATGAAAACATCTTATCAAAAGTAAACGTAACAATAACCATATATCATCAGGGACAGGGTGCGTGTTACTGTTATAGATATGGCTTGTTTTGTAATAAAAAAAAATCTTGTGCTAAAACTTATCTTATCAAACTCGTTTGTTTTCACCCAAGTGAAAAGAACAATTGAGTATTGAGTGTAAGTGTTGCATTTCATCAGTAATCACAATATCGTTAAGTATATTAGACTTTCATCGTTCAGTATATTAGATTTCATCGTTCAGTATATTACATTTTATTATTCTTTATATTACATTTCATCATCAAGTATATTACATTTTATCATTTAAATATCACATTTCATCGTTCAGTATATTACATTTCATCGTTCAGTTTTATACATTTTATCATTAATGCATTACATTTCATCGTTCAGTAAATAATAACATTTCACCATTAATGTAGTTACATTTTATTAATGTATTACATTCCATATATGTATATAAGTATATTAAATTTTATATTTTTCTATATTACATTTTATAATCCAGTATATAACATTTTATCATTTAAATATTACATTGTATCGTTCAGTTTATTACATTTTATCATTCTTTATATTACGTTTTAGAACTCTTTGTAGTACGTTTTATGATTCTTTATATTTCCTTTTATCATCCAGTATATTACATTTTATCATCCAGTATATTACATTTTATCATCCAGTATATTACATTTTATCGTTCGATATATTATATTTTACGTTGGTATTCTTTCCAGGCCTTTTGCTTCAAATTTATACTTATAATATATGCGTGTATGTATTAGTTTGTGTACTGATTAAATGATGTTCGACTTGAGATGTAAGAAACCTCCGTGTAACTATCATCTACTATTTCCCTTTGGTATACTCAATTACAATGATCTCCCCCACATCCCCATCCAATCGTTATCGTATTATACATAATTACCACTATTTAGCATCTTATAATGTATAAGTACGTTTAATTATATAATTAGGAACGGACGTCTGTAATATTCATGTAACTTGTGCCAAATCGTTTTGCTTTATATTGGCAATAAATTATATTGTATACTGATGCTTTACAACCCAAAATTATGTGGAGTAGTTTACTGTCTGTATTAAGCTAATCTTTAATTTCATTGGTGGCAGTACTTGGCTGCAACATGATGACTTTGACATTTCTAGACCTAATCCTTAAGTGTTTACAACAACAGATGCATATACAGAAATAAAGCAAATTATAATTCGTACGATTTAATATGTTAAGTTTACATATTGAAAGGAATCACAATACACATCAAATTATATATCAACTTTAGATATGAATCGGTGTATTCCAAAACATCTATATTTTAATTATAAATAAGTCTATTCCAAAACATAAATATCAATCTTAAATATGATTCAGTGTATTCCAAAACATTAATGTCAACTGTAGTTATGAAATTGTGTATTCTACACAAGACATTAATATCAACATTAATGATGATGAGAATTGGTGTATTCAAAAACATCAATATCAACTTTGAATTATGAATGAGTGTATTCCAAAGCATCTATATCAACTGTAATTAGGAATTAGTGTATTCCAAAAAATCCATATCAACTTTAAATATGAATTATTGAATTCCAAAACATCCATATCAACTTTAAATATGAATTATTGAATTCCAAAACATCCATATCAACTTTAAATATGAATTATTGAATTCCAAAACATCAATATCAACTTTAAATATGAATTCGTGTATTCCAAAACATCAATATAAACTTTAATAATGAATTAGTGTATTCCAAAACATCAATGTCAACTTTAATTATGAATTAATGTATTACAAAACATTAATGTCAACTGTAGTTATGAATTAGTGTATTCCAAAACATTAATATCAACATTAGTTATGAATTAGTGTATTCCAAAATATCAATATCAACTGAAGTTATGAATTAGTGTATTCCAAAACATCAGTATCAACTGCATCGTGTAGCTGGTTCGTCTTTCTAGGATTTATCTAGGACCCCACCCTAAACTCACACGAGTTTGTGGTAGAATTTTCACATGCATTGATGGTCGAAATAGCGGTATGTCGCACCTTTCATAATCATTAACCGGCATATGAGTTAAATATACTATATTTATGTAGAGTCATTCACAATTGTATGACATCATGGCTCAAAGTGACTAAAATCACTCTAGTCTTGTACATGTACAATAGAAATGGTGGTACATTATCTTCAAAGAGAAGTGCATATTTTTAATGAAACCTTGCCTTTGTTTCGATCATTCATGGAACCCTGAAGTAGAAATACAAACATTTTATATCCTATTCATATTATACTAGTATTTTTTGTTTTTACTTTACTGCAAACGTTGATCTTTCAAATGTCATCTTATATTTTGTTAATGTTTTATATATATATATCTTTTTGTTTTTACTATACTGCAAAAGTTGATCTTTCAAATATCAACTCTACCTCTTTATGATTTCAGTACTGTAAGTTAATATAAAAATAATGTAGGATTGCCAGTTCTTCTTCAGTGTATGCGGATGTAGCTAGTTAATTTATCCAACCATAAGACACGATTACAAATACTGTATTCTAAAATAACATACTAGTACATTTTTGTGTTAAAATTCAAAATGTTTTCATCGTATAATATAAAGATACAAAATTGGATTGTTAAACGAACAGTGCAAGAATAAGAACAAATGATTTATGTCGTGCTCAAGTACATTCTAACTTTATTCCCAATGACAGGAGTATTTGGTAGACCACCATGAATGATTACATAGGACGATTAACAAAACTGTATTTTTCCTGAAGCAAATCCTTTTAAAATATATATTTTAAAATAGAATACTTCTTTGAATATGATAAACGAAGATGTTTGGATATATTTTCAAAGATTTACTTGGTAAAAGTATGACATTTTCCAGGAATATGTATGATTCTGGGTGACACGATGTGCTACAAACACGCTTAATATCTATCTGTTGGTGTTGGGATGGTCGGATGGCACAGTGGTAACAGACTTGCCTTTCATTTAGGCGGCCAGTGTTCGATTTCCCAATCGGACTTAAAATGTTTGGGGTCACCTGCCCGACCAGGTTGGTTTTCCCCGGGTACTTCGGTTTCCTCCCACAGTAAGACCTCTCACGCGCCTCCATCAAGGCCAATAATCGTGATTAACATGATATGATATTACTTGTTTTGTAATTGTTGTAAAATAAATAAAGTTTATGTATATATTAAATGTATTTATATTATTGCTAGTGGTTTTATCACTGTTTTAAAGGTTAATTACTAAGTTAATAGAATGGCCTCTCCTGTTTTATAAGGTCAATATAGACACGAAAATCAGAATCCCTGGTCAATATAGACACGAAAATCAGAATCCCTGGCCAATATGATAGGACAGAAAATCAGAATCCCCGACCAATACGATAGGACAGAAAAATCACAATCCCCGGCCAATATGATAGGACAGAAAAATCATAATCCCTTGGCCAATATGATAGGACAGAAAAATCAGAATCCCTGGCCAATACGATAGGACAGAAAAATCAGAATCCCTGGCCAATATGATAGGACACTAAAATCAGAATCCCTGGCCAATACGATAGGACAGAAAAATCAGAATCCCCGGCCAATATGATAGGACAGAAAAATCACAATCCCTGGCCAATATGATAGGACAGAAAAATCACAATCCCTGGCCAATATGATAGGACAGAAAAATCAGAATCCCCGGTCAATATGAGAGGACACTAAAATCAGAATCCCCGGCCAATATGATAGGGCACTAAAATCAGAATCCCCGGTCAATATAGACACGAAAATCAGAATCCCTGGCCAATATGATAGGACACTAAAATCAGAATCCCCGGTCAATATAGACACGAAAATCAGAATCCCTGGCCAATATGATAGGACAGAAAATCACAATCCCCGGCCAATATGATAGGACAGAAAAATCAGAATCCCCGGCCAATATGATAGGACAGAAAAATCACAATCCCCGGCCAATATGATAGGACAGAAAAATCAGAATCCCCGGCCAATATGATAGGACAGAAAAATCATTATCCCTGGCCAATATGATAGGACAGAAAAAATCATTATCCCTCGCCAATATGATAGGACAGAAAAATCACAATCCCCGGCCAATACGATAGGACAGAAAAATCAGAATCCCTGGCCAATATGATAGAACAGAAAAATCATAATCCCCGGCCAATATGATAGGGCACTAAAACCATAATCCTCGGCCAATATGATAGGACAGAAAAATCAGAAAAATAGGAGAAGTCAAACGGAAAACAAAGAACCTCTGCTTTGTATTAACACCAAAAGGATGATTTTGTTTATTACAGAAATATATAAAACTAAAGAAATTGTTACTAACATAACCATACCATTACGATAAAGACATGAGACCACGCCTTTGGAGACTATTTCTCTAGATATTGCCAATGCTTTATTTTAATGTTGCTGAACGCAAATTCTAATGCTGATGGTGCAGATGATCCAGAAACGCATTTATATATATAGTACATCATAACAGACTATCGTGTTAAATTAACCTCGTTTTGTATTTGTCAGCAAATACCTACGCACTGTCTGTCATATGTTATGTAACACACTCGCAAAACCTGTGAATAAACCCATGTAAAAATCGAGGTAAGACACTTAATGCAGATTCATCATCATATTCCTTACCTGTTTAATTGACATGGATCTCAATAAGGTTTTAGCTTGTCGACTCCATGTTTTCTCTCCTTACATCAACAGATTACAAACTAGGCACTCCATGTTTACATGCTCCCTCGCCGGTAGCTTTCACTCAACGCGATAACCAGTGTTTGCACCCCTCGTATCACTCCGACGGGAGACGTCACAGCGACCCCCGATATCAACCTTATACCAGGTCAGTTCTTTCACAGATCCTTTAAGCCATTTCTTACTTGTCTTTTGATAACCCGAACTTGCCAAAATCAATGAAGTAAAATATCTTGAACTGCCAGAGTTTAATGGAACTGTGATTGTTTGCCAGCTTTTGAGTCGAAATTAAATGTGTCTTACCCAGTTCGAGTAGAGACAGAGTCACTGAAAATACGTATATTATCTTTGATACTGATCACATGAACTCTTATAGCATTTCTCATCTGAACAAAATAAATATATAAATATGCATTATTGTTATCATATTTTCTCTATACTCCTTGTTATTTGAAGATTTCTTATTAACACCAATAATTAAACTAACAATATATTATGGACACAATTTTATTTGTAATAGTCTGTATTGAAAATGCCTTCATTAACCGGAAAACAATGCCATCATTTGTCAGAAAATTAGGTGGTTATTGTCCATTTCGGATCAAACATATGACTGCACCTCTTCACAACCACCATCCTTCGTTAAGTACTAGTCAGATGGACATCGAGAAATATATTGAGGTTATCGGATATTCTGGACTTGAATATGTTCCAAGCCCAAGCTGACTCTGTTTTAGTGACCTTAAACCATCATTGGCAATACTATTACAGGTGTAATGTATTGATATTGTCAACAGTCATTAAGGAAAATTGTTTCAGGCGTAACCTAGGAATAAAAGATGAATTCATAGAAACAACATCAATCACACAAAAATGGTATGTTATTTAGTCAAAATCCATTTAGCTTGCTCAGCACATGCATTTTTCAAGAAAAAATATTGTCACCGGTAAACACGAGAAACATACTTTATTTATTAAACAGTAATTAATGTACCTCAGTATATCATTAGTGTAACACAATCACCCAGGCTAACAAAGCTTTACATACAGGTGAGGTATACATTCTAGATTGAGCGAGACTGTTTGACATTCTCGGTATTTAAAATCTAAGGGTCAACATTATTAATCAAGAGGCTTTGAATTTAAGTTATGTTGTCCAATAGTTCTGTCTGGGTATAATACTTTAATTCTGAATGGATATTTTAGGAAAGGTCGCAGGATAGGTTTGTGACACCCAGTAAGACGCTGTATTTGTCAACTAAGTCTATCCATGACAGATGTTGAAACCTGATTTATATGATGTTGGATTAAATCGATCGAAAGGGGAGACACAACTAATGATTACCCACACCACCGAGTATTATATATATATATATATCTAGTATAGGGGACACACAACTAATGATTACCCACACCACCGAGTATTATATATATATATATCTAGTATAGGGGACACACAACTAATGATTACCCACACCACCGAGTATTATATATATATATATATAGTATAGGGGACACACAACTAATGATTACCCACACCACCGAGTATTATATATATATATATATATAGTATAGGGGACACACAACTAATGATTACCCACACCACCGAGTATTATATATATATATATATATATAGTATAGGGGACACACAACTAATGATTACCCACACCACCGATTATTATATATATATCTAGTATAGGGGACACACAACTAATGATTACCCACACCACCGAGTATTATATATATATCTAGTATATATAGGGGACACACAACTAATGATTACCCACACCACCGAGTATTATATATATATCTAGTATAGGGGACATACAACTAATGATTACCCACACCACCGAGTATTATATATATATATATCTAGTATAGGGGACACACAACTAATGATTACCCACACCACCGAGTATTATATATATATATCTAGTATAGGGGACATACAACTAATGATTACCCACACCACCGAGTGTTATATATATATATATCTAGTATAGGGGACACACAACTAATGATTACCCACACCACCGAGTATTATATATATATCTAGTATATATAGGGGACACACAACTAATGATTACCCACACCACCGAGTATTATATATATATCTAGTATAGGGGACACACAACTAATGATTACCCACACCACCGAGTATTATATATATATATATCTAGTATAGGGGACATACAACTAATGATTACCCACACCACCGAGTGTTATATATATATATATCTAGTATAGGGGACACACAACTAATGATTACCCACACCACCGAGTATTATATATATATATATATCTAGTATAGGGGACACACAACTAATGATTACCCACACCACCGAGTATTATATATATATCTAGTATATATAGGGGACACACAACTAATGATTACCCACACCACCGAGTATTATATATATATATATATAGTATAGGGGACATACAACTAATGATTACCCACACCACCGAGTATTATATATATATATATCTAGTATAGGGGACATACAACTAATGATTACCCACACCACCGAGTGTTATATATATATATATCTAGTATAGGGGACACACAACTAATGATTACCCACACCACCGAGTATTATATATATATATATCTAGTATAGGGGACACACAACTAATGATTACCCACACCACCGAGTGTTATATATATATATATCTAGTATAGGGGACACACAACTAATGATTACCCACACCACCGAGTATTATATATCTAGTATAGGGGACACACAACTAATGATTACCCACACCACCGAGTATTATATATATAGTATTGGGGACACACAACTAATGATTACCCAGACCACCGAGTATTATATATATATATATATCTAGTATAGGGGACACACAACTGATGATTACCCACACCACCGAGTATTATATATATATCTAGTATAGGGGACACACAACTAATGATTACCCTCACCACCGAGTATTATATATATATATATCTAGTATAGGGGACACACAACTAATGATTACCCTCAACACCGAGTATTATATATATATCTAGTATAGGGGACACACAACTAATGATTACCCTCACCACCGAGTATTATATATATATATAGTATAGGGGACACAACTAATGATTACCCACACCATCGAGTATTATATATATATATATCTAGTATAGGGGACGATTACCACACCACCGAGCAGCCTTGTTTAACAAACCTTACAATATTACAGAACTTTGTTGAATTCGTTTGTTTATTTTTCTAAGACTGTATTTTGTTTTGTATCTATCAACGTCAACAGACGACCTCCCTTTTTGTGGAATACATGCGTGTGGTGATTGTGTGTGTTTTGAGAGGCTGCGGTATGTCTCCTTGTGATAGCGCGGAATTGGTGCCGACTTTATAGTGCTATCTCACTGAGGCATACTGGCGAAGAAACCCAGCAGGACACCCAACACAGTCACATACAGTAATACCGACAACAGGGGAACCAATCACCAAACTCCAAAAAATGCTGATCACTTAGCAGGAGTTACAACTAACATTCTTATAGACATTGGTGTATCTCGGCCAGGGGACAGAACCAAAACCTTCCATACAGGTGCGAACGCTCAACTAATGGCCAAAAGTGAGGCAGTTTCAAGGGAGACATTCGGAAGAATGAAGTTATAAGAAAGAAGAGAAAAGATAATATCCCAAATTTAGCCGTCCTCTTACTATAATGCAATGGGGCAGCAGGCACAATTTTACGTCCTAAATGCAGTTGCATCGATGTCATTAGATTACAAATATGATATAAATGAACGCCAATGATGGTACTGATGTCATATCATAAAACACACATAATGTAACCCACCTAAATGCTTGCCCTATTTCCGTTATTCCAACAGTATGACACTTATCCATTTATTCACGAGACTTACTCGAAGTAAGCTCACTTCTGTGTCAGCATATCTTACCCACAATATATACAATGTCACCAGTTGTAAAGTTTACATTCAATAACAATAAAACCCAATATTCAAATGTAGCCTGATATCATTCTACCTGACACGACCAAACTTGGTCCAGATTTACATAGATAGCATGTGTACTATCTCTACCGAGGGTCAAACGGGTACAGGGCGTCGACTGTTATGTGTCGACAGTCTCTTCAGTGACACAAATGTAATGGGATTTGTAGGACATCTATGACAGGTCACAGGAGACGCACCTGAAAAGTCAGTTTCGTTATTTCTAATAGCTTAATGGTATTATGATTTTCAGTAATTTTTTCTTTGAATAATTTTTCATTTAAGCAAAGCAAACCAGTATAAAATCATTAATTTTCTTCTACAAATCATAAATAAACACCAGTATCGTTTTCTATACTAGTAGCCCCGTTATAGAAAAAGAATGGTGGACTTAATTCCATGAAAGATGACATTAGTTTTGGAATACTTAAGTATATAATAATACATGAATAAAAGATGAATAGGTAGTAAATGCAGAATAGTTAGTATAAACTTCATCATACTGTTGAGTGTTACCAGAATATGTTAGTGATGCTAGGATCCAAATGTGTGTTAATCTGGATAAGTCTGCGAGATCAGAATGGGTTTTAAAGCATGTCCAAATAAATGAGGTGAGGTGCAGTTAACCGATAATTTTATAAATTTTGTATATTTGTATATTCTGAAATATTCTTTTTCAACCTCAAAATTCTTTATCGTCCGAAAATACGTGACTGTTTTTTTTAGGCCCAAGCTATCGTAACAGATTTTTTATTACCTTAACATTTTTAACACTAGAAAACACCTGACTGATTTTTTTACGCCTACAACTGTCGTACATGTACCAGCCACGTGACTGGAATCTTACTAGCTACATGTATCTTAAATGTCTTTAACATTCGAAGGTACTTGTCTGAAATAGTTTAGGCCTACAGCTATTGTAACAGTCTCTAACATTCACAGACATTTTCTTGAAACCTTTCCAACACTAGCTATCGTTACTTTAAAAACTGCATGAAATCTGTTCGGCCTAATATATCGTAATTGTCTTTAATACACGCAGTCACGTGACAAATCTGTTCGGCCTACAGCTATCGTAATTGTCATTAATACTTGCAGTCACGTGACTGAAATCTCATCAGTCTACAGCTATCGTAATTGTCATTAATACTTGCAGTCACGTGACTGAAATCTATTCGGTCTACAGCTATCGTAATTGTATTTAAAAGACGCAGTCACGTGATTAAAATCTGTTCGGCCATCATCTATCAAAATGGTCTTTATGTCATCTTTGTCAAATAAACAAGCCAAGTAACAGAAGAAGAAGAAGAATACTTGTGTGCTGTTAATTTTATTGATTACTGACTAACCAACCAAAACATACACTTTCATGTCGATAACCTAGCAATAGTAAAGATATACTCTGAAATGATAAGACTAGAAAAATGCATTAGACACGTGACTGAAATACATGTATTTGCGGACACTTGCTTACTCAACAGTCTTTCACATTAGCTGACATGTGACTGGAATTATGTCAGTGAACAGCTATCGTAAAACACTGAAGCCATACATGTCGCTAACCTTCCACGTTCACGGGCACCCAATATTAAAGGTTAAGATTAAAAAGTCTACGACTGAACTCGTAGTAACGAGAACATATCCTGTATTGCCTCGCTGATTTAGTATTTATTAAAGGGAGTCGGTAGGACAGATGTATCTACGTCATATAACGCCGATACTGTATACATAAGATGTATTTATATATAAATAGCGGATATTTAATGGTTTCCTATTTAGTGATGCGAGATAATATATATATCTATCGTGAGTGGCACCAGTGGAATTGTTATAAACTTCCTTTTTGCATGGACAAACTGTTATCAAATCTGTGTTTGATTAAAATCTGAAGTGTGTCCAGTAAAAAGGGCAGTACAATACCAACCAATTTGGAAAGACAACGCTATATGCTTTGATAAAGCGATTAGAACCATCTCTCTGATTGATGAATACAAACTGTAATATCTACGGAAGACCATTGTAGGATAAAATACAGAAACCTCTTAAGAACAAAAACCTTTTATACTTAAGTGAAAAGGATTTGCATTTAAGTGAAAAAATAACATAATTATCATATAATTGCAAATCTTTTGCACTTGCGTACAAAAACCACATAATGAAAAAAAACAACAAACAAAAAACAAACAAACAAAAACAAAACAGAAAACAATAAAACCCGTCCTTTGTCATTATATAGTAATCTTTTGCAATCAAGTAAAAAGAAAACCCACTTAATACCAATAAAACTTTTGACGTCATATTTGCTAAGTCACAAGAGATATACTTCAAACACAAATTGAACTTCCTAAGAATACATCAGAATAGTTAATGTCTAATTTGAAGTTCGCTCTGTGGTCTCGCTTTCGCGGCATTTAATTCGACACAGTCGAAACAAACATAAAGGAAAACTATAAACAAGATATAGATTTGCGTGGGAACCCTGCAAAAATTCAAGGTGAATAACACCGTGTGATCCAGCATAGTCTTCTACTTACTTAAAGACATACGCCTTGTGAATCAAGGTCATGACCTCAAATGTCATGACCTCAAATGGCATTACCTTAAAATGTCATTACCTCAAATGTCGTGACCTCAAAATGTGAGCCAGGGTGGAGATAACGGACCACGAGTCATATCAACGAGCAACCACCATGTCGCATAAGGCAATAGAATACTTCCCGATGTGATCACGATGTCGACCATAAACTTTCCCATGGTCTTCATCAACCTATGACTCCTGAAACCCTGTATTTCAATGGGTTTTTTTCGTCAGCTGTCGACATCTTTCACCGAAACCGTGAGGAAAAAGTCATCAAATATCGAATCAACTGAAACATGTCAATGATATAGGCAGGGGAAGCAAGGTACCATAATCTAGAAATTAACAATAGAAAACAATCCACGCTTATCTTACAAATGTTGATTTTGGTCGATAACAAGAAAGAACGAGGAAATCGACTGAACCGGGAGATTCTGTAGTGCCCTTGATTACAAATCAAATTGGGTATATACTATCGACACTGTCATTATTATTTTTTCATTTTGTCCAAAATTAAGAGCATGACATGATAACAATATACAAATCACAAATGTGTTAAATAAAAAGCATGACATGTTACCAAGTACTTGGTAAACATAAATGGTATAATTATTTGTTTAATTTTGTTTAAGAGCAGAAGTATATATCACTTTTGTAGAAGCTAGCATTTAATTTTACACGATATATTGTATTCAGCCAAATCGGTTCTGTAATAGGGTTTCCCAATAAAATGTGAACAAATATGTATTCTGGCAATGAATGCATATATGAAATAAATTCAATACCTGAAATAGATACAATTGCACACCACAATTTGGCACGAATAGATTCTGTTAGTGAACAGTTTAAAATCACATGGTTCACAACATCAGTATAAATCTGTATAAAAATATCCACAATAACGACATTTACATTTGAATGGAAAACATTTCATAGTATTGTTCTTTAATCAAGATGGGCTCTTTGTAACATCATAACTTCATTTTTTGAAAGTAGCCATAGCGCCATAGCGTAACAGAGCCATAGAACCACTTTTTAATTTATTACAAGACTGTTTTGTCCTTTCAATGGATTATGCCTAGACTTCAACAAAATACCAAGATGAATAATATCAGTGACAACCGGTAATAAATAATGATAACATTACAATTTGTATCTACAATTCATTCGTTTTGTTTGAAAATACGACAATCTTGCTTTTTGAGGCTGAATACATGAACCTCCATTTTCGACTGTGCGATTTACAAATGTGTAACACTTACGCTCACCAAACCAATATCGTCTGCTTTATAGTTTTGTTACTATTAAACTTCTTTCAACAGTTCATTAATAAAGACTAAAAACATCTGGTTTCCAATTTCGAGGAATAAATCAATACAGCAATTCGTGAGTATACAGGTTTGAAATCCTACATAACATACATATAGTGTACCTAAACTCTAGCATTCATTGCAACAGAGACGCTGGTTTTCTCTGCAATAACAGTAAGAAGTCTACTACCATATTTCGAAATGTTTGTCATTCATAATATGTACAAGTATAGCAATGAATGGCTATGGCCGAAAGTCCGCCCCTCATTCAGAAACATATCATTATGTTTTCCGATACCCGATAAAACCGATCAAACTAAAAATCAACGTTATCTTAGTTTGATCATTTTAATCCTTTGCTTTCCTTATGTGTTATCAGACCACCATTTATCAATCAGTGAATGACAAGTGTTTCAACATTCCTGTCTAAAACAAGCCTGTGTTTCTATAAATAGACGCCAGACATTTGGGCCAGATTGATAGATCACCTCTTATCGTTCTCAAAGCCTGGTGATATTTTCTAACGGGACTTTTTAAGTAATAAATACAAAGCTACCAGCAGGCAAATGATATCCTGTATCTTATATCAAATTAAAAGCATGGCCATGTGCTTTACGATATGATTTATTAATGAAAAGAAGAGCTTAAAGTAAAATTTACCGGAGATTATTACATCACTACTGTGGCGCTTTATAACTCGTACTAACACGCCGGCAGACTAACTGGTCCCGTGTAGATCAATAATGACTAAAGTCCACCGTGGACCACCTCTGTCTCGTTTACTCACGTGAAATTTTAAATCGGGATAGTTTATACTCGTTATATATATATTTCTGTATTATATATTATATATTTTATCATGTCTTATATTACCAGGAATGCTAATTTGATATACATAATGGCTTGCATCGTAATACATGTATGTTTGATTAAAGAATATATATCCTTTACATCGTAATGCATGTATGTTTGTTTATTTAGTATAATTATCGACATTATCATAGTTATATATAGTTTTTTTTAATGTATCTACTTCTTGTAATATGTTAATTTAAAGTTACAATTAGACATGATTTGCAGTATTATTCTCCGAGAGATGATTGTGTTTGTTTAACTTCGCTCCTTAATTCGCCATCGTGTAGCGAAGGAGCGATATTGGAAATTTGGTCCTAACGGAACAACATAATATGGGCATATTTCTAGATCTCAAGATATGCATTAGTGACATACAAACGTAAATCGATATTCATTTTTATCAATAAACATTATAAACCAGAAGTGTGATATTTTGTATCATTACAAAACTATTGATCCAAGATGCCGAAATTTACTTTTCTTCATATCACTTATGAATTATATTGCAACTTCAGGAGAGGGCTTTTATAGGCTTGTTGCCCATTTCCTATTGTAGCTCAGATCTAAACAATAAAAACATTCTGAAATTTAAACAAATGAATTTAAATAAAAATATGAAACAATGACTAAAGAGACTATAACGTCTCTACGTTTATGTTACAATAATAATAGTTGTTGGATAGTAACAAATCTCGGCTACTAATGACACAATTCATGAAAATGTCTCGTAACGTTAAATCTGACTTTAACCCCTTTTAACCCCAAACTGACATTAATTTTTATAAACGTCAATTAAATTTAAGTTCATTTGACCCTTTCCTGATACAATAAAATGAAAATGATGTGCATTTTCAGTACATTGTTAACAGTTCATGCCAATTATTCAGCATTATCAAAGCCATTATCCTTTTGAAAATGATGACATAATGTGGCATTTCTTGGAAAATATAACTCAAAATAGTGGTTACACACGTCCACTGTAAAATCCAAAGATGGATGCCTTGAAACAACATGAAGATCCAAGATACTTTCTGATAAATAACATTACCTATATACAGCTATGATGTCAATACTGCTGCACCGCCGACGTCCTCAGCCGAGGCCATCCCTCATCGTGTATTTCGAATCCCCTAGCTCGGTACACTCTCAGGATGGGGGTCCACAGTGATGATCAGTCACTGCGCGTCGGTGGTGGGTGTCCAGCTACTGTTGTCTATGGCAAGCCAAGTTGCCATTTATTCACGGAGCAACGTTGATCTTCATCCACACCCAGCATGAAGATCTTTCTGCTGCCTTGGCCATCGTCTGCATTGCTGATCTTTAAGTCCTGCCAGGTACTCCCAAGGCAGATAGCATTTTTCACACAAACTGTGCGGGTAAGCATCTACATCCAACCTCCACTGGGTAGCTCCACGTCTGCCACCCTCTCTCCCTGCACTCCAACAGCAATGTTTCGTACTTTGCTCTCTTCCTTTCATGGGCTTCACTGTACCTTTCCTCCTATGGCACTGTTAGCTCTATGACAATGATCTTCTTTGTCGATAGTGACAAAAGGACCATATCCGGTCTGAGGTTGGTTGGTACCATGTCCGGAAAAATTAATCTCTGATCCAGGTCTACACACAGCTTCCAGTCTCCTCCCTGACTGAGGATTCCGGAAGTTTTCTCTGAGCTTGGTGTTCATTTTGCACCTTCCTTCACGAACCTGATCTGTGTATGTCTGGACCCTGGTTGGCTGACCTTGCTCTTCCGTTCTTGTTGCCATAATGTCTGCCAGCTCCCTTAAGACTTGGTTGTGGCGCCATGTGTATCTCCCCTGTGCTAAAGCCATGCGACAAGAGGTAAGTATGTGCTGTAGGGTTCCTCTCTGTCCGCACTAGGGACAGTCTGGTGTTTCTACAAGGTCCCAATTATGGAGATTTGCTGGCGTTGGTAGCACGTCATACACAGACCGAAGGAGAAACTGTAGTTGGAATTGAGGGTACTTCCAGATTTCCCACCAGGACAGTGCACGTGGTTCTATGTCCCACCTAGTCCATGCTCCCTGAACTCCAAGTTCAACTGCTTTGGTCTGCCTTCTTTGTTCCTCACTACTTATTTCCTTCTGGACCATCCTTCGCCTTTCTTCTGATTAAGCTTTTTTCCAGGTGCTTTTAGATGTTCCTAAGCCTTGTTGACCTTATCCCCGAGTATTCGTCAAACCACTTTCCAAGGCATTTGATTGGGTTTCCAATGATGGATGGTATAACCTCCCCCTGTATATTTCGTTGGAATTGTTGTATGACTGCCTTTCTTTTATTATCAGGGATATTGACATTTTAGGTTTGAAGGTCATTCTTGCCCAGGTTGCTGTTTCATCTAGGGCTGTTAGTATCGATCTTGACTGAATATGTGTCTGTATACTCTTGTGAGATCCTTCTTGTTGACCTTGGCTTCCCTGGTGAGTTGAGTTACGATGCTAGTATGTTCTATGCATCCTGAGAATCCGGGATTCCTCCTTTTTGCACCGACGTATCAACATACTGGTTCTTTGTCATATGCTGTCAACCTCCTTGCTAGAACTGAGAATATCTTTCCTTCTACATTCAGCAGCGAGATGGTAAGAAACTGCTTAATGTTCACTGATTTCTCCTCCTTTGGTACGAAGCAGCCCTCAGCTTTCTGCCAACACAGTGGAATCTTTCCTTTCCTCCATATAATTTTAAGCAGCTTCCAGAGATTATTTAGGACATAACTAAGTTCAACTGTTAAAATGACCACCAGCAATATTTCTGATCAGTCTCAAAATTAAACATGTACACATGGTGACCATCGGGAATTACGTTCGCCATTTGGGAAATACGCAGAAAATATGGTCTTTCTGAGTGATAGCAAACTGCCACTGCCATAATCCTAGATGACCGCCCGCCGGCCATTTTGTTTTCCTGGTTAGTGTCATGAGAACTGACAGATACATACATGTACATCGCTTTCTGAGAAAAATCGGTATTATGGGATACGTCAGTGTTCATTCAAAACGGTAAAGACCAAAACGAGGTTTTCTTTAAATACACATAACTTCAACATTTAACTGAAAAATATTATATAGACAACGAACGCATGGTGCATCGAAACGCAATCTTCTGCGAAATATAACCCTAAATACCTCAATAAATTGTTCATTAGTGTAGACTTAACGTTAGATAATAAATCGGACAGCATCTTAGGTTATAGGAGTAGTAGAGTGCGTACTTGTGGAGTTTGAATACTTCCACAATCAATCTATAAAGGTGTGTACTTGTGGAAGCAGACACGGGCTTCCATACAGAATATTAGCCGAGAGATCGTAATATGTGAGCTAAACATGTACATCGGTGTGTTTTGGTTATTTGCATGAAGACAAATAAAGTACCAACTGTTTTTTTATATATATATAATTTATTAAATTAAATATCTAAATATTAACAGCCATTTTATAAAAGAACGGTGTACGTACTGTATTTTCTATGTGTTGACAACAAATCCAAGTTCATCGTCATCTGATGATAAATAACATGTTGTACATTGTGGATATTGAAGAGTAGGGACTATTTTGTTTCTTCTATAATACTAACCTGAAGCATACGACTGACATATTACTGGTCAGTATTCGTGGTATGTTTTGTACATGTATCTCATACCGGCCCAGAGCTGAACTCCAATCAATATGGCTATCTCCACTGGAAAAGGGTATGAAACTGGACATTTTTCAAAAATATGTTTCATCGTTTTCACTAATCTAATGTGTTTTACTACACGGTACACAAGGGTGTATAAATTAAAGATGTTTAAGCAGCAAAATGATTTATTATGATAACAAACCCTGAATTCAGCGCTTGGGAAGACATTCCTACCAGGGGAAATCCAGTGTTCCAGTGTTTATAGCTCGACAGGTAGGTTATCTTAACATTATTAAAATAAAATGTCGAGGCTTAATTCAATTATATAATTATGTGCTCATATGGTTAAAATAGGACGCAACGACTTAAATTAAATCAACATTGCAAGATGAAAAAAGAAATTGCAGTAGTTTGTGTGAACTTGGTTTTCTCAGATTATTAATATTACGGTATGCTATCAAAATATTTATTTGTAGGCTTCTTTTCAAACCTTACTACTTTACAGTGAATTTGTTGCGTTTTAGATCCAAATTCATTTTACAATAAAGCCATGGATATACAACTAATATATCCCGTTGTCTCAAAAGAACGATTTACAACACAGACAAACCTGCAAGGTATGTATTACAAACGACCTACTAGGTATTCTCATCATATAGATATACCCGTTCTCGACCTATAGTTTTATCTGTTCTTTCCATATAGTTTTACCAATTCTTACAATATATTTTTACCTGTCATCACCATACAGTTTACCTGTATTCACCATATTGTTTTACCTATTCTTACAATACACTTTTACCTATCATCACCATATAATTTTACATGTCCTCACCATATTGTTTTACCTATTTTCACCATATAATTTTACATGTCCTCATGCTCACCATATTGTTTTACCTATGTTCACCATATAGTTTTGCATGTCCTTACCATTTAGTTTAATGTATTCTCATCATATATTCTTACAGGTACCTGTCTTCACCATATAGTATTGCATATTCTCACCATATAATTTTACCTTTTCAAATTGTTAAACGTGTCCTCATGTTCATAAACTTCACTCTGTTCTCACCTGTTGACATCAAGGAAAGAAAAGAAGCCTTCTATGAGTTTCTGCAACTATATTGTGTGACTGAAAGTGTAGTCACAATATTCACCAAGAAAATTAGGCACTGGTTGTGATCTACAATTATGAGCTCCTCAATGATAGTGAGCTACTTGATGACTGTGATCTCTCTGATATACAAATATCCCGTAACATGAATACATTGTACTTACCAACCAGAAGAAAATGAATCGTAACATGCCTTCTTTCTAGCCATAATTAACAGGAAATGATAATATTAATTAAAAAAATATTCAAAGCTAGCTGTCAGAAGAAAATTTAATCATACTTCTACTTTGCTAGAGAAGCGACATCAGGCCGAAGCCGACTGCCTGCAGACCGAGGAACCATACATCTGTTCCATCAAAATTGTGAGAATGTCTTCATGCAGTTCTACAACAAATGTTTAGCAGAGGAAATAGCCGCTCCCCTATATATCACAGTAAGTTGGGTAACCCTAGCACTGCCATCAGTTACATTTATACAGTCAATGACACGTGTGTCCTGGACATAGAGATCCTTGGTGCTCAGTCATGTTAACACGTTATAGCATTTGTTGTCCTGGGGATGTGGCGATGAAGTGTCAAATGATTATTATTTTGTTAAATATGAGAGATAGTTGAAACAGAAGAAGGCAATTTGGCCTGAGTTGGGATTTCCTAAATCATCTCAAACCACTCTTCTAATTTACATATACATGTCTACCTTTAGGTGAAAAGGAATGGTCTCCATCAGACATTCAGAATCAATCATGGCCTCAGTTATGTCCTTACATTTCTAACTTTCACTATTATTTATCACGTCATTGAATAGGCACCTACATGTAGTAACAAAGACCTCCTTGGTGACAGTGAGCTCTCTAGTGGGTAAGCTACTTGATGACAATGAGCTCCTTGATGACAGTAAGCTACTTGATGACAATGAGCTACTTGATGACAGTGAGCTCTTTGGTGGGTGAGCTCCTTGATAACAGTGAGCTCTGTGATAGGTGAGCTTCTTGATGACAATGAGCACCTTGATGAAAGTGAACTCTTTGGTGGGTGAGCTCCTTGATGACAGTGAGCTCCTTGGTTACTGAGCTCTTTGATGGCAGTGGGCTCCTTGAATTGGTGACACTAAGCTCTTTTGGTAATAATGAGCTCCTAGACAACAGTGAGATCCTTGGTGACAGTGAGCTCCTTGGTTACTGAGCTCTTTGATGGCAGTGGGCTCCTTGAATTGGTGACACTGAGCTCTTTTGATGATAATGAGCTCCTCAACAACAGTGAGATCCTTGGTTACTGTGAGTTCCTGGTGACACCGAGCTCCTCACTTGACAACGGTGATATCCTCACAAAAAAACAAAACCTTAGTTATCAGCCACTGTACCAGACAATGATACACTGTACCATTTAAAGTGTTAGCTAATGTACCAATCAGGACAAAACAAGAAACCTAATGGTCACTTTACATGTTTAGTGAATGGATTACAACACAGCCAGGGACACATACTCTGTAGCCACTTTGCCAGTGGTCACTGCATTCAGTAAAGCCTCTGTGAAGTGTGAACACTTTGTCAGTTGACTGTCAATTCTACAATGTGGATGAAGAGACTGATTATTGTATTCGTGCCTGTGAGGTGTTTTAACACTTTATCAGATGACTATCAATTCTTTAATATGGACGTAAACATTGATCATTGTATTTGAGCCACCGTGAAGTGTTTTGCACTACTGATGTCTAAGAAAAAAGGCCCATCCTGATTGGGGAGGAATGTACAGGGCTGTATGTTGTAGACGCCCCCTGATATCCTTTCCAGCTGTAACACACAGTATCCAGGACGGAAATCTCCAGATGTCGTCTTTGTGAATGTCCCAGGAGCTCCCGGAACATTCTCACTTACTGATCGCACCTCAAATCCAACACTGTATTGCCTGGAAAATTTGTTTTGTATATCATTAAGGAGAACTACATGGTATATTCTTATATTATATCTCCAGTGCAGAAATACACGTAGTAGTACGCTAGAAATACTGTCAACCACACAAGTAGTCATGACCCTGTTAATAATCTTGATTTTAGGTTGAGATAAGCATGTTGTTGTATTTAATTTTGAACAAAACATCAGATTTCAGATGCTGACAGAACACTGATCAGACGAGACCTAGAAATAGGCGGAGATATGTATATGTAGGCGGTAAAACTGTAACTAAATAACTAATTGCATTTCAGAAGGTTAATCCCCGAACATTTTAATAAAGCATTTAGACATTTCTTTATATCAAAAGTCTTAAAGATCTTGTTTTACAACAGTGTAATGGATTGTGACTTACTTTGGTCCCAGGAGTTCGATCATGATGTGGTTGTCGGCCATGCTGTTGTCCAGCTGTATCTGGTATATAGGGTTGAAGTTATGGGTGTCACTGTAGTTACTACAGCCTCCAGCAGTTCTTCCCTTCCATTGTCCCATTGATCTGTAACACAACCACTCAACATCTCAGTTCTTTTATATCTTCAATCTCTTTAGGGGTCCCATTAACGTTGTTGAGCATGAATTTTCTTTTTTGTTAATTTTTCAATTGATAAGCAGTCTCCTGTTATTTTCGTGAAGTATTCATAGTAGGAGGGTAGTTATGCATGCTACTTGTAAACGGTTTGTAAAAGTAACTGATTCTAAAGACAGGATTACCTCCCTTTTAGAGATACAGGCAAAGAACTACGTGCAGAAAGAATTTCTTATTCAAAACTATCAAATAAAATTTTTGCTGGTCATCATGGTCATTACTTTGTCACAATCACTGACCTACAAATTAAACCCGATGTTTTTCTTTAGGTAGAATTTTATTTATTTATATTTTTTTTTATTAATAATTAAAATTTTATTGTACAACTTATCAGTTAATATAAATCCATTTTTTGGACAGGATGTTATTTATACACAGTAATATTGTTTTACTTCCCATCACAGTAATAAGAAATAATGGGGCCACAAACACGAATTACCACATTGGAATGCCATACCTGGGCACACAGACACATTATACTGATAACAAGCAAAACAATGGCACAAATAAAGGAAAATTGGTATCTTGGTGAAAGATATATGTATGTGCCACCAAATGATGCACCTACTGGCCATGACTTCAATAGTTACACACTTACACATTGACTACCATGGTGACACACTTACACATTGACTACCATGGTGACACACTTACACATTGACTACCATGGTGACACACTTACACATTGACTACCATGGTGACACACTTACACATTGACTACCATGGTGACATAGGAGGGCTGATTGATATGTTGTGAGCCTTTTATTGAAGGAGGTACTCAAGGATGTTCTTTTTAAGTCCTATCACTATCTGACCATATAGGGCTGTGTACCCAAGGACAGGTCTCATTTGGTTAGTTTATATAGGGCTGTGTACCCAAGGACTGGTCTCATTTGGTTAGTTTATATAGGGCTGTGTACCCAAGGACTGGTCTCATTTGGTTAGTTTGTATAGGGCCGTGTACCCAAGGACTGGTCTCATTTGGTTAGTTTATATAGGGCCGTGCACCCAAGGACTGGTCTCATTTGGTTAGTTTGTATAGGGCCGTGTACCCAAGGACTGGTCTCATTTGGTTAGTTTGTATAGGGCCGTGTACCCAAGGACTGGTCTCATTTGGTTAGTTTGTATAGGGCCGTGTACCCAAGGACTGGTCTCATTTGGTTAGTTTATATAGGGCCGTGTACCCAAGGACTGGTCTCATTTGGTTAGTTTGTATAGGGCCGTGTACCCAAGGACTGGTCTCATTTGGTTAGTTTATATAGGGCCGTGTACCCAAGGACTGGTCTCATTTGGTTAGTTTATATAGAGCTGTGTACCCAAGGACTGGTCTCATTTGGTTAGTTTATATAGGGCTGTGTACCCAAGGACTGGTCTCAATTGGTTAGTTTGTATAGTGCTGTGTACCCAAGGACTGGTCTCATTTGGTTAGTTTGAATAGGGGTGTGTACCCAAGGACTGGTCTCATTTGGTAAGTTTGTATAGGGCCGTGTACCCAAGGACTGGTCTCATTTGGTTAGTTTATATAGGGCTGTGTACCCAAGGACTGGTCTCATTTGGTTAGTTTATATAGAGCTGTGTACCCAAGGACTGGTCTCATTTGGTTAGTTTATATAGGGCTGTGTACCCAAGGACTGGTCTCAATTGGTTAGTTTGTATAGTGCTGTGTACCCAAGGACTGGTCTCATTTGGTTAGTTTGTATAAGGCTGTGTACCCAAGGACTGGTCTCATTTGGTAAGTTTATATAGGGCTGTGTACCCAAGGACTGGTCTCATTTGGTTAGTTTATATAGGGCCGTGTACCCAAGGACTGGTCTCATTTGGTTAGTTTATATAGGGCCGTGTACCCAAGGACTGGTCTCATTTGGTTAGTTTGTATAGGGCCTTGTACCCAAGGACAGGTCTCATTTGGTTAGTTTATATAGAGCTGTGTACCCAAGGACTGGTCTCATTTGGTTAGTTTATATAGGGCTGTGTACCCAAGGACTGGTCTCATTTGGTTAGTTTATATAGGGCCGTGTACCCAAGGACTGGTCTCATTTGGTTAGTTTATATAGGGCTGTGTACCCAAGGACTGGTCTCATTTGGTTAGTTTATATAGAGCTGTGTACCCAAGGACTGGTCTCATTTGGTTAGTTTATATAGGGCTGTGTACCCAAGGACTGGTCTCATTTGGTTAGTTTATATAGGGCTGTGTACCCAAGGACTGGTCTCATTTGGTTAGTTTGTATAGGGCTGTGTACCCAAGGACTGGTCTCATTTGGTTAGTTTGTATAGGGCCGTGTACCCAAGGACTGGTCTCATTTGGTTAGTTTATATAGGGCTGTGTACCCAAGGACTGGTCTCATTTGGTTAGTTTGTATAGGGCCGTGTACCCAAGGACTGGTCTCATTTGGTTAGTTTGTATAGGGCTGTGTACCCAAGGACAGGTCTCATTTGGTTAGTTTGTATAGGGCCGTGTACCCAAGGACTGGTCTCATTTGGTTAGTTTATATAGGGCCGTGTACTCAAGGACTGGTCTCAATTGGTTAGTTTATATAGGGCTGTGTACCCAAGGACTGGTCTCATTTGGTTAGTTTATATAGGGCCGTGTACCCAAGGACTGGTCTCATTTGGTTAGTTTATATAGGGCCGTGTACCCAAGGACTGGTCTCATTTGGTTAGTTTATATAGGGCCGTGTACCCAAGGACTGGTCTCATTTGGTTAGTTTATATAGGGCCGTGTACCCAAGGACTGGTCTCATTTGGTTAGTTTATATAGGGCCGTGTACTCAAGGACTGGTCTCAATTGGTTAGTTTATATAGGGCCGTGTACCCAAGGACTGGTCTCATTTGGTTAGTTTGTATAGGGCCGTGTACCCAAGGACTGGTCTCATTTGGTTATTTTATATAGGGCTGTGTACCCAAGGACTGGTCTCATTTGGTTAGTTTATATAGGGCCGTGTACCCAAGGACTGGTCTCATTTGGTTAGTTTGTATAGGGCTGTGTACCCAAGGACTGGTCTTATTTGGTTAGTTTATATAGGGCCGTGTACCCAAGGACTGGTCTCATTTGGTTAGTTTATATAGGGCTGTGTACCCAAGGACTGGTCTCATTTGGTTAGTTTGTATAGGGCCGTGTACCCAAGGACTGGTCTCATTTGGTTAGTTTATATAGGGCTGTGTACCCAAGGACTGGTCTCATTTGGTTAGTTTGTATAGGGCTGTGTACCCAAGGACTGGTCTCATTTGGTTAGTTTATATAGGGCCGTGTACCCAAGGACTGGTCTCATTTGGTTAGTTTGTATACGGCCGTGTACCCAAGGACTGGTCTCATTTGGTTAGTTTGTATAGGGCCGTGTACCCAAGGACTGGTCTCATTTGGTTAGTTTGTATAGGGCCGTGTACCCAAGGACTGGTCTCATTTGGTTAGTTTATATAGGGCTGTGTACCCAAGGACTGGTCTCATTTGGTTAGTTTGTATAGGGCTGTGTACCCAAGGACTGGTCTCATTTGGTTAGTTTATATAGGGCTGTGTACCCAAGGACTGGTCTCATTTGGTTAGTTTGTATAGGGCTGTGTACCCAAGGACTGGTCTCATTTGGTTAGTTTATATAGGGCCGTGTACCCAAGGACTGGTCTCATTTGGTTAGTTTATATAGGGCCGTGTACCCAAGGACTGGTCTCATTTGGTTAGTTTGTATAGGGCTGTGTACCCAAGGACTGGTCTCATTTGGTTAGTTTATATAGGGCCGTGTACCCAAGGACTGGTCTCATTTGGTTAGTTTATATAGGGCCGTGTACCCAAGGACTGGTCTCATTTGGTTAGTTTATATAGGGCCGTGTACCCAAGGACTGGTCTCATTTGGTTAGTTTGTATAGGGCTGTGTACCCAAGGACTGGTCTCATTTGGTTAGTTTATATAGGGCCGTGTACCCAAGGACTGGTCTCATTTGGTTAGTTTGTATAGGGCTGTGTACCCAAGGACTGGTCTCATTTGGTTAGTTTATATAGGGCCGTGTACCCAAGGACTGGTCTCATTTGGTTAGTTTATATAGGGCCGTGTACCCAAGGACTGGTCTCATTTGGTTAGTTTGTATAGGGCTGTGTACCCAAGGACTGGTCTCATTTGGTTAGTTTATATAGGGCCGTGTACCCAAGGACTGGTCTCATTTGGTTAGTTTGTATAGGGCTGTGTACCCAAGGACTGGTCTCATTTGGTTAGTTTATATAGGGCCGTGTACCCAAGGACTGGTCTCATTTGGTTAGTTTGTATCTATGAGGTAGCATTCTAAAGGAAATAAGACAAGAGGCTTTTGCAAAATGGACAAAATCGGTTACAGTTAGGTTTAGGGTGAAAGAGTCTGTCATTGCCATGGCTGCCATTCACGATTGTGGCTTTAAATTGATTGAGCATCCGCCTTATTCACCTTATCTTGCTCCATCAGACTTTCATCATCCTAATCCGAACATGCAGTGGATGACTTTCTGAACACCCAAGAGAAGGAGTTCTATAAAAGTAGCATTGAGGCCCTTAATCACCACTGGCAAAAGTGTATAGATACTGAAGGGGATTATGTTGAAAAACAATACAATATGTTCGGCAAAATTCAAAGCCTTTAATATGAGGCTCACAACTTATCAATCAGCCTTTGTACTTATACATTGACTGCCATGGTAACACACACATTGGCTACCCTGGTGACACACTTACACATTGACTACCATGGTGACAAACTTACACATTGACTACCATGGTGACACACTTACACATTGACTACCATGGTGACACACTTACACATTGACTACCATGGTGACACACTTACACATTGACTGCCATGGTAACACACACATTGACTACCCTGGTGACACACTTACACATTGGCTACCCTGGTGACACACTTACACATTGACTGCCATGGTAACACACACATTGACTACCCTGGTGACACTTACACGTTTGTCGAACTGTTTCTGGTAGGGATCCACTATCTTGGTCATGGTGAACTCACAGGAGGCATAAACACGTAGTGAGTAGTGGATAGTGTTGTTTTTCTCGTACTGTGACACGACTAGTGTGTAACTGGTACTTCCTTTCTCCTCTACCATCTTACACAGGTAGTGTGGCGTGTTGATCCTCACACCATCCTTGTACGGCGGCGGTGAATCTTAACACAAATTACACCAGTGAAACGGGGGCGGTAAATCTTAACACAAATTACACCAGTTAAACGGGGGCGGTGAATCTTAACACAAATTACACCAGTGAAACGGGGCCGGTGAATCTTAACACAAATTACACCAGTGAAACGGGGGCGGTGAATCTTAACACAAATTACACCAGTGAAACGGGGCCGGTGAATCTTAACACAAATTACACCAGTTAAACGGGGGCGGTGAATCTTAACACAAATTACACCAGTGAAACGGGGGCAGTGAATCTTAACACAAATTACACCAGTGAAACGGGGGCGGTGAATCTTAACACAAATTACACCAGTTAAACGGGGGCGGTGAATCTTAACACAAATTACACCAGTTAAACGGGGGCAGTGAATCTTAACACAAATTACACCAGTTAAACGGGGGCGGTGAATCTTAACACAAATTACACCAGTGAAACGGGGGCGGTGAATCTTAACACAAATTACACCAGTTAAACGGGGGCGGTGAATCTTAACACAAATTACACCAGTTAAACGGGGGCAGTGAATCTTAACACAAATTACACCAGTGAAACGGCGGCGGTGAATCTTAACACAAATTACACCAGTTAAACGGGGGCGGTGAATCTTAACACAAATTACACCAGTTAAACGGGGGCGGTGAATCTTAACACAAATTACACCAGTTAAACGGGGCCGGTGAATCTTCACACAAATTACACCAGTTAAACAGGGGCGGTGCACTTAACACAAATTACACCAGTTAAACGGGGGCGGTGAATCTTAACACAAATTACACCAGTGAAACGGGGGCGGTGAATCTTAACACAAATTACACGCGTTAAACGGGGGCGGTGAATCTTAACACAAATTACACCAGTGAAACGGGGGCGTAGAATCTTAACACAAATTACACCAGTTAAACGGGGGCGGTGAATCTTAAACACAAATTACACCAGTTAAACAGGGTAAACGACACTGAGAAATGACAGTCAAAGGGCAATAAAAAACCCTGTTACACTTTAAGTATTACTGTAACAGGTCGGTAACAATACTAACAATTATCATTTCTTTGTCCTACAATAAGTAAACCTTAGTCTCCTACTTACAAAATGTATCCTTGGGCCCCTTGATTCTGTGCATCGCGTAGTTTAAACCATATTTAGTATATCATTACTGAGGTATTTTATATCATTTTATTTTATAAATAATGTAAGTAAAATCTGTTTGTAGAAAATCTGAAAATGTCTGTACTCACAGGGATAGAAGACTTTCTTGCCACCAGTCTTATACACAAGTAAAGTGATAAACTCTTTATTGTCAGCAAAGTCATCCTAAAAAGAGAAAGATATTGGTTATATAAAAACAGCAGTGATCAGCTGTCTGACTTTCACTTTCAGTTCATTTATAACCCAGCTAGCTTCAGGATTTAACAAAGCAATCCAATTCTATATGTAGAATCATATCTCTTACATTTTTGATGATATGTTATGTAAGCAGTAGCCAAATGTCAGTAGTCAATGACCTTGATCCTTAATTTACTGTAAGTACACATGTATATGAAATACAATGTCAATATATGACCTAATTAACCCAAATTCTATAGGCAAACTGTGACCTTGACTCTTAACTAGTCTGTGAAGTGCCTTTTCGGTAGTTTCGACATGGCTGCAGTGTGACCTTCATGATCACCCTACCTTATTGAAGAGTGACCTTGACCATTAACTTGTCTGTGATATGCCGGGTCAGTAGTATCCAGAGAGCTGTGGACCGTGTCCTTGACCTCTATAGAAGAGCTATGACCTTGACTCTTACCCTATAGATAAACTGTGACCTTGACCCTTACCTTGGCTGTGATATGCCGGGTCAACAGTACCCTGATGGCTGTGGATGTAATCTCTATAGAAGAGCTATGACTTTGAACCTTACTCTATAGATGATCTGTGACCTTGACCCTTACCTTGTCAGTGATATGCCGGGTCAACAGTACCCAGATGGCCGCAGGCTGTGCTGTCTTGATCTCCAATCTGTACTGTGGGTTGTCACTGATATTATAGGAGTCTTTTTTAGGACCTTCCTTAGCTGCCCAAGTACTGAAATTTCAGGAAATCTGATATTAAAGTATGATAATTTTAATATCCCAAAGGACACTTTATCAAGCAGCTGTTGATAGGTTAAATGAAAATTAGACTCATAGAGTAACCTTTCTAGCACCTTAAACAGGACATCAGATGTGAAACTCCTTGCTAGATTTGTTTCATTTGTTGTGTCTAGGACCTTCATATGAAACTTTTCAAGTCAAAATCTCAAATTTCAATTAAGAAGTGGAGAGTCCATACTGATCAGACCCAGATGAGACGCGTATAAATGATGTTAAAATAAATATGCTTTCAAACTGATGAAATGTGAGAAGAGAATTATTGCCAATGAGATAGGGCCATCTCAGTCTGGGACTTATAAGAACACCCTGAATAACATTCTCTGCTGAAGTCTTGTTTAGAATCATGGTGTAGGACCTTTGACCGAGAGGATTAAATCTAACTCAGGTGGCTGATTTGACAGGTTTGTTCTCATCTTCACACAGTTGCCCGAACCATACCGCATACTTACGAGTGAACACAGTGTGTGTATTTGAAGAGTTCTGGACTCCAGTTGAGGTAGATGACATCAAAGAAATGGAGCAGAGAATCATAATCTATCCAGAAAACACCTGTAAATAATGACATCCTTAATACTGATTCTGGCTGGTACAATGTACATATGACATACTTGGGTATTTTCAACAGTAACTAGATAAATTTAGTAACACATGCATTCAAAGTTTATGGATGCATGAGAAATTCATAGTAGTTTTTACGCCTGATCTAACAGATTTATTCATTATTCAAGTGAAAAAAAAAATTCAATGAGTTTAAGGAGAATAAAATCATAAGTGATATTACTATTTTATCAGATCAACATTAAAACTGGTTGTGACCCTCAAAACCTTCATCCCTTTCTAATGTTATAATGTAAATCATTGTTTCTTCCAGCACTAATTGATATCCATCTTCAACCTGATCCCTCACTCCCTTCCACTGTAGGGGTGAGAATCACTACCTCAAAACCTGATCCCTCACTCGCTTCCACTGTAGGGGTGAGAATCACTACCTCAAAACCTGATCCCTCACATCGCTCCCACTGTAGGGGTGAGAATCACTACCTCAAAACCTGATCCCTCACTCCCTTCCACTGTAGGGGTGAGAATCACTACCTCAAAACCTGATCCCTCACATCCACCCACTGTAGGGGTGAGAATCACTACCTCAAAACCTGATCCCTCATTCCCACCTACTGTAGGGGTGAGAATCACTACCTCAAAACCTGATCCCTCACTCCCACCCACTGTAGGGGTGAGAATCACTACCTCAAAACCTGATCCCTCACTCGCTCCCACTGTAGGGGTGAGAATCACTACCTCAAAACCTGATCCCTCACTCTCTCCCACTGTAGGAGTGTAAATTAATACTCACAAATTCTGACCCGTCATACATTCCCCTTGTACGGGGTAGGAATGTCCAGCCTCAAAACAACTTCAGGGGCAAGAATTACAACCATCACAATCTGATTCATTACACCCTCTCACTGTAGGGGTATGAATCACTACCACAAAACCTGGCTCCTCACTCCCTCCCACTTTAGGGGTGAGAATCACTACCTCAAAACCTGATCCCTCACTCCCTCCCTCTGTAGGGGTGAGAATCACTACCTCAAAACCTGATCCCTCACTCCCACCTACTGTAGGTGTGAGAATCACTACCTCAAAGCCTGATCCCTCACACCCTTCCACTGTAGGGGTGAGAATCACTACCTCAAAACCTGATCCCTCACTCGCTCCCACTGTAGGGGTGAGAATCACTACCTCAAAACCTGATCCCTCACTCCCTTCCAGTGTAGGGGTGAGAATCACTACCTCAAAACCTGATCCCTCACTCCTTCCACTGTAGGGGTGAGAATCACTTCCTCAAAATCTGATCCCTCACTCCTACCTACTGTAGGCGTGAGAATCACTACCTCAAAACCTGATCCCTCACACCCTTCCTCTGTATGGGTGAGAATCACTACCTCAAAACCTGATCCCTCACTCCTTTCCACTGTAGGGGTGAGAATCACTACCTCAAAACCTGATCCCTCACTCCCTCCCAGTGTAGGGGTGAGAATCACTACCTCAAAACCCGATCCCTCACTCCCTCCCAGTGTAGGGGTGAGAATCACTACCTCAAAACCTGATCCCTCACTCCCTCCCAGTGTAGGTGTGAGAATCACTACCTCAAAACCTGATCCCTCACTCCCTCCCACTGTAGGTGTGAGAATCACTACCTCAAAACCTGATCCCTCACTCCCTCCCACTGTAGGTGTGAGAATCACTACCTCAAAACCTTGCCCCTTACTTCCTCCAACTGTAGGGATTTAAATTAATACCCGCAAATTCTGACCCCTCATACATTCCCCTAGTAGGGGGAAGGAATTTCAACCCTGAAAACCACTTCAGGGGCATGAATTACAACCATCACAATCTAATTCATCACAACCTCTATCTGTATGGGTGTGAATATCTACCTCAAAATCTGTCCCCTCACACCCTTGCACTGTCTGGGTGTGAATCTCTACCACAAAATCTGGCCCCTCACACCCTTCCACTGTCTTGGTGAGAATCACTACCTCAAAATCTGGTCCCTAACAACCTCCCACTGTATGGGTGTGAATATATCTACCACATAATCCAGCCTCTCACACCCTCAATCTGTATTGGTGTGAACCTCTGGGTTTGATTCTCCACTCACCATTGTCGTAAGTCTGAGCACTCTTTGGGTCATAGTTGAGGCGTTTCTGTAACTGAGGAGTCCAGTTTGCCATGTCTGACTCTGAAAAATTGCCTTTCCACCTCAAGTGACTCCAAGGATTCTTCAACATGAGCAATCTCTTCCCCTACAAGGACAAGTACAGTGTGAAATACAGACAAATCGATCACACAAGGAATATGAACATCAAATATTTTATAAATAAATAAACAAGTTTAAAAAAATGGTTTGATATAATTGTACATTATCACTGAGCAATCATGAATACACTGATGTTAATGATGATAATATTACATGCAGAATTACTTACAATTACATGTTATTACAATATCACTAACATACACAGCTTAAATGACAAGGCCAATAGTAAGCTTAAATTAATCTTTTCAAATGATAAACAATTAACAGACCGAACAAATTAAAATCTTTCTATAATCAGTATTTGTGCAGAAGAAAAATTACAGTACACACCATTTCTTCGCGTATATCTAACATAGCATAGGCGTGGGTAGGCACAAGTCCAGCACGGTCTGCAGCCTCTTCCGACAGTTCCCCTGTAGCTACAGTGATGAGACAGTGGCCTTTGTGGAAGCGATCTATTATACGTCTGAATTCTCTGTCAGCATCAAATTCCTTAGACTTTTTGCGTAGTGCTACCCTCTCAGGAATCCAGCCAGTCAGAGCATGTAGATCTATACTCTATAGAAACAGGTTCTCAATTAATATCACATGACATTAGATACTCAGTTGAATAGGGATGAGGGGGCCCATAGACTCCCCAACATGTATGATACTGTTTTAAGCAAGCCTAAATGGCCGAATGGAATTTTTAACAGAGTAACTTAATAAACATCCACACCATTTACCACCTCATGCTAATAAGATTATAGTGTAGAGGAAAACACCTGCCACACATAAAATCAAGTACTGGTTGTGAAATACGAAAGTCTTTTCACAAACATACTTATAAATGTACTTAACCTGAAGAAAATATTTCATGATATAGTAATAACTACTTGGTTTAATTAAAATAATTATGATTTTTCTTTTTTCACAATTTGAATGTCACACATTTTTATAACATCTCAATCTTTATTCACTATGACTTCGAAATTATACAGCACAGCTAGACTCTCAAAGTTACCCAGTATAGACACAAGGAATACGCGTATATTTATCATAACATATCGTCCCTAGCACCTGTAATCACTTACTGAATTAGACCCGGGGAAGTCATAGCCTCCCATCACCTTCATGTAAGCCTTCTCCAGCAGCGACACCCACAGCTCATTTCTATTGTTAGAGAAGGAACACAGCAGTTGGCCATCCCGTCCCATAGGCAGGAAGTCGTCGATTACAACCTGTCCAGGGAGACAAGGTATTAGTACATGGAAAATCTGATTATTTCTATTACAAATTATAAATGATTTTACAGGAAAGATAGTAAAGTATTATAATTACCGGTATACAATATTCAAAACAGACAATAGGGTTTGGAAATATTGACAGATCCCTATGATATAAAACAATGCAGAAGTCTAAGGGTTAAAAAGATTAAAATTTTATTGGTGGTGAAAGTCGACTTTGAATCTAAAGGATCGTATACTGTTACTGTAGTCACTAACCTTTCTCTGGACGCCATTGATATGAAGTTTGATCATGTACTTGCCACATGGGTTATACACAGGCTGTCCCTGTTTGTTCTGAGGGTAGATTATACTGTAACAAACAATATGGCTATAGTCAGGTATCCAAACCTGTGTAATATTAAATATCCTATATCCATACTTTATATAACACTATGGCTATAGTCAGGACTCCAAACATGTGTAACATTGAATATCCTATATCCATACTACAGAATTATGTATCAGACTATGTAAAATTATCATAAGATAACAGTGATCTACATCATCTAAAACCTAAAGTAATATCAATTAAAAGGTATCATTTCAAATGGGGCAAAATATTGAAACCCTTTTTCAAAATTTCGATTGATGAGTTTTATAAGTGAAGAATTTGACAGCCATTACTGTTGTTCTTTACCTTAAAATTTTCTATATCTCTAAATCTGTAATTACTACATGAGTTCATGGCATTTGTGATATATAAGAGTCATATTGACATGATAAAAATTTTTGTGACGAAACTTTAGATCAAACTGGTACTTTTATTTAAATAGCAAATAAGTTAATTTAACTTATACCCTTAATTAGTTTCTTACCCTTCATTTTTGTTTAGTTACAGCTTACCTGGTGATCAACTTCTTTTTGAAGCGGCGTTCATACTGAGCGCTTATGGCCAAAGACGCTACAAAACTGCAGTCAGATACGATGGTCTGAAATACAATCATTGTATAGCTAAATATTATGTAATTGTAACTCACAATTTAACACCAAAAGATAGCATAATCATACCTTGCTTGGTGACAACAAATCAAGCTAGCCGTAATATTTACCGAGGTGAAAAATGAAAGGATATCAATGACCAACAACACATACACATTCTACATACTGAACCAGTGAACATAACCAATAATTTTTCTGTGGTAAAAGACATTGATAAATCATTACTGTACAGAAAATTATCCTCTTTTTTGTTTTTTCATTTGCTGAATAATCAGTGCAACTCACCTGCTTAATGCTGAAACAGGAAATAGCCAGAATTAATTTGGGCTCATCCTGGAAATCTTCTGGTCGTACCCATCCGGATAAATTCTTCTTTTGTTTCGGAGATAGGCTTAGTTTTCCATGTCGATCTCTGCAATTTTATACCAATGCAATTATGCAAATTGATTTCTAAATAGCTGACAGCACCTTTATGATATTGACAAGTGAGATTGCTATACCTAATTTTTACAGGTGAAACATATATACTGTGGTATTCAGGTATATATAGACGAAATCATACAGCTACAAGTAAACATTTATACATACCGGACATACAGAAAAACATTAGAAAAAAAACAACATCAACATGGTCAGTTAATCTAGGTAAAAATATTACTGCCTCGATTTCACTTGAAGTTAGTGAAGATTATTTTTTCCGTTTCTGAGGAAAAAAACAAGTGATTCGATCAAAGTTTGTATATCATACATTGCATTGTGCCCTAATTAAGTTATTCATCAAGTAAACCAAATTCAAACTGCCATAAATACACTAAAACATTATCCCAATGAACTTAAGGATTGACACAGTGTAATATAAATTGCTCTCATCAATAAACCTATCCAGGCCACAAACACCAAACATAATAATATTATATCTGGTACATTTCTTTTGATATTTAAAATTACTGTTGATATGTACCTTAAAGATAAATTTAGATTTGATTGATTGTATGACCCTGGGGTGTTTCAAAGACCTTTAGCTGTATTGATCTGTTTGAGTTTTGAGAGATTTTCACACATGTACCGTATTTATTCTCAAATAAGCCCCCTCCCATTGTGTAAATTAAGTTTAGCATTAAAGTTTGGGTAGGGAAAATTTGTGAACCACTTAAAGCTTACTACTGATAACAAAAATGACAGAGGCTTATATCAATTTTTTTTTTCTGAAACAAAAGGTTTATGTTATAAGTTTAGAGTTAATTGTCTGTGTGTAAATGTTCATGTTTATATTCATCATTTCAAATATCCTTTCTCAGATAATAACCTGAAAGTCCAAAATGCTTCAATTATACTCACTCAAAAGGCATAGGGTAGGCGAATTTCTCCTTCATGTCGACACTCATAAAAGGCACATATTCCCGGCTATTAATGAAGGATGTTTTCCTATAAAACAATAAGAGGGACTCAATGAAGTTCCTGATTTGTCTGTACAAGGGTTTAGCAAAATATACTACAAATTGTCTGATGAGAGAAGAAAAGACATTTGACATTCTTCTGTTATTTTATAAAAAACATGTTCTCTTATTTATTTAAACAAATCATATTGAAAATTTATCAAATTGATCTGGCAGAAATTCTTACAATTTATGATGTCATGTCTTTACTTCAACACTAATACAAGTCCATACACATCTTATATCATGTTTAATGTATCTATAAATATGTTAAAAAAAAATTTTTAATGATGATAATAAAATAATGATAATGCGGGTCTATATATTCATTACATAAAAAGTAGTTACCAACTAAAAAGCCATATTCTTTATTATTTTATTAAATTAGTAATTGCATAATAACTAACCACACTAGCTTCAACAAGCATTTATAATATTGAGGAGAAAAAGGTTTCAAAGTCTGCTATTAATATCTACTCTTCATGACAGCAAAATAGTACAAACAAACTGTTCCTGATAGATAAAATGTCAAAATATGGGTATTGATACACTCTTGTTGACTATTTTTTGTGATATTAAAGACTCTACATTGACATAATGTGTTATATTGACCTGATGGTGGCGATCTCCTCTTTTGTATATCCCGAGGGGCCCACATTCACAAGTCCAGTAGTCGAGGGCTGACCCTGTGGCCTCACATTCTGACGTGTAACCTGTGGCGTGCCTTTCTCATCTTCATCATCAAGAAATGCCCCATATCCCAAAGGGGGGATAACTCTACCCTCGTTCTGTGGTGTCCGTACTGGTTTGGGGCTCTTTGCAGGTCCGTCCTCCTTTTTCTTTAATTCTTCAGCTCTGTAACAAAAGTTTAATGTGTAGTAAACGCGAAAATGTCTACAACATGTACATTCTCACTCCTATGCAAATTAGTAACTGTGACTTTGACCTTAGAACCCTGAAAGCTGATCTCATTCATGGCACTTCCTGAAGAGTTAATGTATGCATTTTTATCAAAATTACAAAGGAAATTAATTTGCTAGAGTGATAATGATTCAGGACATCTCGCAATACATAAGAAACACAAAGTCTCCCCTAAAATGGTGGGGGCATAAATATTATAACTTCTGGTCTTTCTGTACACCCTTGTCATCCCTCAATTTCAAAAGTCAATCACCATTCCCGAACTTCAGATATATTTTTGAAATTTGCACGTCCTTCCAAAAAGTCAAATTTCATTTTGGGGAGCCAAAATATACCTTTGTAACTTGTTTGCAGAATCAGAGGAATACAATTGTACTGTAGCCTGTGTTACTAGGGCAAGTGTTACTGTGGCCAGTGTTTGGGGCCTGTTTTTCTGTGGCCAGTGTTGGGGTCTGTGTTACTGTGGCTAGTGTTGGAGCCTGTGTTACTGTGGCTAGTGTTGGGGCCTGTGTTCTGTGGCCAGTGTTGGGGCCTGTGTTACTGTGGCCAGTGTTGGGGTCTGTGTTACTGTGGCTAGTGTTGGGGCCTGTGTTCTGTGGCCAGTGTTGGGGCCTGTGTTACTGTGGCCAGTGTTGGGGCCTGTTTTACTGTGGCCAGTGTTGGGGTCTGTGTTACTGTGGCCAGTGTTTGGGGCCTGTTTTACTGTGGCCAGTGTTGGGGCCTGTGTTACTGTAGCCAGTGTTTGGGGCCTGTGTTACTGTGGCCAGTGTTGGGGCCTGTGTTCTGTGGCCAGTGTTACCCTGTGTTACTGTGGCCAGGTTTGGGGCCTGTTTTACTGTGGCCAGTGTTGGGGTCTGTGTTACTGTGGCTAGTGTTGGGGCCTGTGTTCTGTGGCCAGTGTTTGGGGCCTGTGTTACTGTGGCCAGTGTTGGGGCCTGTGTTACTGTGGCCAGTGTTACCCTGTGTTACGGTGGCCAGTGTTATGGCTTGTTTTACGGTGGCCAGTGTTGGGGCCTGTGTTACTTTGGCCAGTGTTAGGGCCTGTATTACTGTGGTCAGTGTTGGGGGCCTGTAATACTGTGGCCAGGTTTGGGGCCTGTGTTACTGTTGTCCGTGTTGGGGGCCTGTAATATTGTTGCTAGTGTTTGGGACCTGTGTTACTGTGGCCAGTGTTGGGGCCTGTGTTACTGTGGCCAGTGTTGGGGCCTATGTTACTGTGGCCAGTGTTTGGGGCCTGTGTTACTGTGGCCAGTGTTGGGGCCTGTGTTACTGTGGCCAGTGTTTGGGGCCTGTGTTACTGTGGCCAGTGTTGGGGCCTATGTTACTGTGGCCAGTGTTGGGGCCTATGTTACTGTGGCCAGTGGTTGGGGCCTGTGTTACTGTGGCCAGTGTTGGGGCCTGTGTTACTGTGGCCAGTGTTGGGGCCTATGTTACTGTAGCCAGTGTTTGGGGCCTGTGTTACTGTGGCCAGTGTTTGGGGCCTGTGTTACTGTGGCCAGTGTTGGGGCCTGTGTTACTGTGGCCAGTGTTTGGGGCCTATGTTACTGTGGCCAGTGTTAGGGCCTATGTTACTGTGGCCAGTGTTGGGGCCTATGTTACTGTGGCCAGTGTTGGGGCCTATGTTACTGTGGCCAGTGTTAGGGCCTATGTTACTGTGGCCAGTGTTTGGGGCCTGTAATACTGTGGCCAGTGTTGGGGCCTGTGTTACTGTGGCCAGTGTTTGGGGCCTGTAATACTGTGGCCAGTGGTTGGGGGCCTGTGTTACTGTGGCCAGTGTTTGGGGCCTGTGTTACTGTGGCCAGTGTTGGGGCCTGTGTTACTGTGGCCAGTGTTGGGGCCTGTGTTACTGTGGCCAGTGTTGGGGCCTATGTTACTGTAGCCAGTGTTTGGGGCCTGTGTTACTGTGGCCAGTGGTTGGGGCCTGTGTTACTGTGGCCAGGTTTGGGGCCTGTGTTACTGTGGCCAGTGTTTGGGGCCTGTAATACTGTGGCCAGTGGTTGGGGCCTGTGTTACTGTGGCCAGGTTTGGGGCCTGTGTTACTGTGGCCAGTGTTTGGGGCCTGTGTTACTGTGTTAAGTGTCGGGGCCTGTGTTACTGTGGCCAGTGTTAAGGCCTGTATTACTGAGGCCAGTGTTGGGGCCTGTGTTACTGTGGCCAGTTTTGGGGCCTGTGTTACTGTGGCCAGTGGTTGGGGGCCTGTAATACTGTGGCCAGTGGTTGGGGCCTGTGTTACTGTGTTAAGTGTCGGGGCCTGTGTTACTGTGGCCAGTGTTAAGGCCTGTATTACTGAGGCCAGTGTTGGGGCCTGTGTTACTGTGGCCAGTTTTGGGGCCTGTGTTACTGTGGCCAGTGGTTGGGGGCCTGTAATACTGTGGCCAGTGGTTGGGGCCTGTGTTACTGTGTCAAGTGTCGGGGCCTGTGTTACTAGGGCAAGTGTTACTGTGGCCAGTGTTGGGGCCTGTGTTACTGTGGACAGTGTTGGGGCCTACGTTACTGTGTTGATTGACTGACCTTTCTAGTGCTTTAGTTGCCAGGACTGTGACTTTATCTGTCAGGACCTTGTCTTTCCTTTCCATGGCTGCCTTCCTCTGTAAATCATGAATTGAATATTTGATTAAGAATATCTTTAGTCACATGTTTTATTACATTTGTATCTCTCATTTGACAGAAAAGGTGAGAACATTTTGAATATATGAAATGAATACTGCAAGTTTGACATAATTGAGAGTTTAATTGACATTAAACTATTCAGAGGAAATAAATGGACAAATGATTTCAGTTTGAGTGATTTTCTGATTATTACAATATTTGACATAAATTGGAAGTTAAGCAAGAAAGATCAAACCAGTGAGTTATAAAGGGGAAGTTACTCTCAGACTGAAAGATATTTTGCTGCAATTTTCCAACATTTCATCAAAACAGCTTCTACATGTTACTAGGGGGACTGTTTATTAAAGCTGTAGATATTCTCATTTCTGATACAACATACAATGTTGAGGAACAGATCACAGGACTCTGTATATAGTTCTCTAGCCTCTGTCTCATTTCCTGCTTCATCTTCATCAAAAGCTTGCTGTAGAAGAAATGTCGCCCTTTCCAGATCCATCTTCAGAATCAGATAAATAAAAATAAAAACATTAGAAGTACTGTAATCACATACTGGTATCATAATGTAAAGTCTCAGACAAGAAACAAAATATTTCGTGATTAAAGCAAATATCTTAGACTAGTGCATTCTAATTCATTGTTAGATAAATGCATGTAAGATGCTCCCTTTTCCTATGGCCACCACAAATAACTTTATGTGGTCAAAGAAATGTGTGGATTATCTCCCTTTGTGCTGCATTATCAAATTCCATCCATGGTATATGTTTAGGTCATAAAACAGATCAGTTAACTTTGGTTTAAAAGTTGTTCCGTGCACTTCACCAGTCAATGATACTAAATCTGACAGGTAATTTCATGCTCTTCTGAATATATATAACTGTACATATACTGTATGGAACACACCTTTTCTTGAGATTTTTGTCCCTGATTTGCTGGTGCTGCTTGAAGATCTGCAATTAGAATTATTAACTTTTTGGTAAAGAAAGTAAATATATTACTTCATTTGTACTGCATTTACTACTTGGACCTATTTTCTACATGACAAGCAAATAATCAATTTCATAAACGTTACCTTGTGTATATGAGAACAATTCTATTAGAAATATTTATAAGTGGCAAACATATGTTCCTGACAATTCCATTGCTAAAGTATGCTTATATACTATAAATGTGATTGATATCAAAATAATACGCATGGGGCGAATTTTCGCGAACAAAAGGAGTCCGCGTAATTAGCATAACTTTCCCCCTCGAGTAAATTTCAATGTTTACAGTACTGTAGTACATTGTATTTATGATATATATCATTATCATAAAATTCTGACAGAACTGTATTCCAACAATATTAGGGGATTACACAGCAAGAATATTATGACAGAAGGTGCCTTGTAAATGAGAGGTTACAGTCAGCACAATAATATTAGATGATAAATTGGCAGACCAGCAACCTTTTATGTTATAGGAATTACAAAAGCTTGACATTACTTGATCTCAGAGCCTCTGCCCTGAGGATGTATTCGTTGGCGCGAGTGATGATGCCTGCCATGGTTGAACCAGCCAGAGCTGCGGACAGAAGTGCCTGAGCTGCTTCCTAGATAAAAGAAAGGGATATGTTCATATGTGATCTATACAGTCCTACCTTGACGGACTTACACTAAATCTCAGCCAATTCTATGTCATCTGAACATCTTATAATGATGAGAACAAGAAGGGAACCAGTATTTTTAACCATCAGTAAAACTTTGTTAATGTATAATCATGAATACAAGTGATGAATACTTATAGTTGTCTGAAGTGATGGGAATTTATCATATTTGGTAGCTTGATGCATATAGCCCATCCTTTATCAATTGTAATTGATTTTATGAGATACACTCATCACAAACAATTTAATTTGTATGCTTCTTGTATTATATAAATTATCAAAAATAAGTTTTTAAAAATCTGTTTGAAATATATTAAACACGATTATGATACAGATGTTAAGAAGTTTTAATTTGTTTATTTCCTTTTTTTCTTGATTGAATTTATATACACACACATGAACGCATACGAAGAATATCACTTGCTATGAGCTTTTGAGATAATAAAAGTTGTGTGCTTTCTTAACCCTAACGATCAATTGCTTATTTAATTTTGCCATATTAATTAATTTTATTTTTCAATTAATTTTATATTATGTCTTATCATGCATCCATAGCTATTATAGTCTGTAATATATAATGTATGTTCCAGTGAATTAATGTTAAATCTCTAAATTATTTACATTGTAGTAGAACATGGCTGTGTCATATCTTCCTGCTTTGTCATTTTCCACTGCTTGATAAGCAAACTGTTTGCCATCATTTTCAAGGATGAGAGGGTCTGCACCGAGATCACCAGGACTACTCGATGGATCCATCTCAATAGAATTCTGAGTAAACAAGACTGATGATAGTAGTGGCCTCAGGAGAAGCTGTCAACAGTATCCATTCTGATAATTCTACAAAAGAAAAGAAGGTGTTCATTGATAAAGTTTGAACATGCACTTTCTCTGTTATCCTGCGGTTGCAGTGATAAAGTTCTCAGAGAAGATTATTGAAAAATAAACATGCATATCGCTGTAAGATGTAAAGCATATAATTACAGTTGCCTTAAACTATGATAAGAAAAATGATGTAAGGTACAATGAAACAAGATTATCATTCAAACAAATACAAAATAACAATATGAAAGAATCAGCTTCATTCTTCAGACTGATGACCTCCATTATAGGAAGTATCTAGTAATAGCTATTTATAACTTTTTGACCAATGTAATGATGAGTGTACTAAAGTCTACACACCCCTCTCTAGAACCACAGAAACCTGTTTAAATATACATTTAATCATATATATTTCGCCCAAAGTTTTTTTTTTTTGTTTTTTGAAATCTGCATCAGAGTTTTTGTTAAAGACAGAAATCACGTTCGGTGCAAACAACAACTCAGAATCAACAAGTGTTGTTCAGTCTTGTCAGTTTCATTTTAGTTTTACTGTGTATTACGGATTCGATGTTCAAATCCAGGACAGCTGATGGTATGAATAAACTGAAGTCGCATTCTCAAACATATCTGAGACCTCAAATTTTACCTGATGACAATTTTGAGTCCAGGAAGTAAATTCAGTTCCAATACATAGCAAAGGAATGGATATTGTTGACAACTTGATGATTCTCCGGATCATACCGGAAGTTTATTTGCATAGATAAAGTAAGATCGAAATCCGAGATTATTTTCCGGAATCTAGTATGAGCCCCGTTCGATTTGTACTCTTCTCATTCTAGAATATATCTTCCGGTCACTCGATTTGAAGCTCTTCTGCTTCTGGAAGATCTTCTATCTCTTCCGTCTCGAAGCTGGAAGATTTATGTTCCAAGATGGCGGCGACCATGTTTGAAGTGTGCGAGTGATGAGTTTCACTAGAGAAGGATTTATAACACATACATACACATGTTTGTGTCATCGTGTTTGAGAAAACTTAAAAACTTGCTTATTTTTTGTTTTATTCTCCCGGTTTACTCGATTTACATATAACGGAATACGATCTTCTTAGAAGGCTTCTCTTCTTAGAAGAGTGCAAATCGAACGGGGCTCCGAGCTCAGGAGACAGCGCTAGACGCGTACATGTAATAATATAATACTTAGTTTTAATTCTATTCCGACCAACAAGTTCTGGAATGTTTTAAAATACCGTACACTCACGGGGCTGGAAAATAGCCCCCAAACTGGGCTTTTCTGGTCCCAATTACATTTCATATGTAGCGCCGTTTTAGTATTTATCTGCAAAATGCGATATATAAACTAATTCGATTAAATGATATCACTTAATGAATTAATGATATCATTAAATCGAATTAATGATATCACTAATTCGAATTAATGATATCACTTATTCCTGGAAATAATGATATTAAAATGGAATAAGTGACATCATTAATTTACTAAGTGATATCACTAATTCGAATTATTATTTCAATTTATTGATATAATTAAATATACGAAATTGATGTTATCATTAATTCATATTATTGATATCATTAATTCGTTACCTTCAATACAGGTTCCACACACGAATTGATGACATCACTTATTCATGGCAATAATGATATTAAAATGGAATAAGTGACATCATTAATTTACTAAGTGATATCACTAATTCGAATTATGATTCAATTTATTGATATCATTAAATTAATTTATTGATATAATTAAATATACGAAATTGATGTTATCATTAATTCATATTATTGATATCATTAATTCGTTACCTTCAATACAGGCTCCACACACGAATTGATGATATCATTAAATCGTATTATTGGTAGCATTAACTCGTGTGTGGAGCCTGTTATGGAGGGAACCGTTGAATGCACTCTTGAAGAAATTGATTTTGGACATAGATGGAGCAGTCCTCTTCCCCCAAAAATCATTTCCATTGTTATTTAACATTAGAACATGCATAAAATGTCTTCTGTGCTTTTTGTACAATACCTCAGGCTGTCTAAAAGGAATCATAAAACATTAGGAAAAAATGAATACCTGCGTGGGACAAAGTTTAGCTCTAAAAGTTTTCGTGAACATTTTTTCTTACTGTCGACACCAATTGACAATTTTGCCTGATTTTCATTTCCATTGAAAAGCCCCTGACATCACTATTGTTTTCAATCGTTTGCTCGTCCACCTCGGAAGTTTATAATCATTTTTACCTTTGTGGAGTTTTGTTTAATTTGAAACCGGTACATTCCTTATTAACAGCACCGCCATTTCAGCATCTATGTTTCAGAGGTAATGTCAGGTAGCTTCAATCCAGAAAATAAATCCACAAAGTGTATAATCATATCCTAGCTGTAGCACGAGAGGTTGTATATAATAATGTATGAACCAATCAGATGTTTTGATGACCATGTGATTTCAGTTGGATTTAAAAGGACATTGCAAAACAATGCAGCCTAATATTAAATGTATTTCTCTCTTATGTTACGAATGTTACACATTTAATGATTTCTTCATATGTAAGTAGATGTCTGTGATATCTTAATATATCTCTGTTTGTATTGTTTTCAGTTCTGTAATTTGACCCTCGGGTCTGTTGCATTGATTAAACAATAAGGTAGCACACCACAGTAAGACAGCCTGGCCATGGGCAATTTTTTTGTTAAGCAAATAACTCCTGTATTATGATATGTATAAAAAATGAAAAAATAAATGTACACTATAATTGGTATATCCAGTATGAAGTAGTACATACAGGCTTCACATTTATTAAAACAAAAATCAATAAATTGGTTCCGGATTTTAAATATCCGGATTTTCCGAACGTGTGTTTACACAGGAAATTTAGTTTCGCCTACAGCGCAAAATGGAAGCCCACAGAAAAGGTAAGATAGCGGAAAAACTTAATTTACAACATATGTCCAAACAAGATTAATTCTGTCTTTGGGATAGAGATATTTAATTTTAAATAGGTTTCAGAAAAAAAATTGTGTAGAGAATTGTGCCATTTTGGGTCAAATATCATAATATTTTGCAATTTTTGAGAATTTTTTAAGCTGTTACCATGGTATTCACAGCTCTAAAAATCACAGAAAATATCAGTTTACTTATCCTTCAGAGCTCTATTAAAATTGCAAATGTTGTACAGATTTCAAATATATATACTTTATTAGAGGTTATATGTAAGGTTAACTGGCAATGTTTACATATCTAAAGCATGTGCCATATTTTTCAGAATTTGGCATTTTTACTGTACACTGCTACCTAAATCTACCAGACATCGTCAAGCACAATTTGTCTGTTGTCTATGGCGAGTATCTAGATGTCTTCTTCGTCGCGTTTTAGCCATGTGAAACAGAAACTAATTCCTGATTTTGTTTAAATTATCTCTGCAAATGGTTGGGAGTTCATCCGAGGTTCACTTTAATATGCCTCTACAGCAGAACAGCAAGCTCTTCCTGTTACATCAATATTCGGAGAATTCAACACGTGCAAAGTAAGACCGATCACGCCTTTGAAAGATTCTGAGGACGACCATGTGCGACTAGCTGGAGCAGACGGACAGTGGGTGATCTACATCAACGAGGCAGTGAGCTATGGCGCGGGAAGGATGTCATAATTAAATATTTTTGCCTAGGCAGAAATTGAATTTTGCCTAGGCAAAAATAAAATATTGCCTAGGCAAAAATAATATTGCCTAGGCAAAATTCGATTTCTGCCTAGGCAATAATATTTCTGCCTAAGCAAAAATAATTTTGCCTAGGCAAAATTCGATTTTTGCCTAGGCAGAAATCGAATTTTGCCCAGGCAAAAATAAAATATTGCCTAGGCAAAATTCGATTTTTGCCTAGGCAGAAATAATTTTGCCTAGGCATAAATCGAATATTGCTTAGGCTGAAATATTTTTGCCTAAGCAATATTCGATTTTTGCCTAGGCAGAAATAATTTTGCCTAGGCAATATTTTATTTTTGCCTAGGCAAAAATATTTAATTATGACATCCTTCCCGCGCCATAGAGAGCTGCTTACGTCATTAAGATACCATGGGAACAGTGGCGGTAGGAAGGCAAAGCTTTGGGACATCCAAAAACAGTTACGGAAGAAAGCTGATACGACTGAAAGATGAGTCATAGTACAAAAGGAATCAGAATCAAGGAGGACGAAAACAGTCAAGCCCAATCAATTAAACTGAGTATTCAGGAATCATGGACAAGATGGGAACGGGTGAATGCGAAATGACTCGGGCAGAAATATGGACGTACCCTTAAAAATAAAAAATATGATGCGACACCAGGAAATCTTCATAGAACATAGAGAGGACATTGTAGAATCACCGGACTATTCCCTTTGGAGACAGAGAGGAATTTTACAGAATGCCATAGAGGAGCTACGTATGACGCCACAACAAAGTTCTACTGGAGCTGACAGACACTATGGGAAAGTAGCGAAAGAACAAGGGGACAAAAGTCAAACCATACACATATGAAGGAGGTCGATGCTACAACATCCAGAAAAAAGACCTTTCGGAATCCTAAACCTAGCAGGAGACTGGAAGCTGGCTAAAGAATTTGATCTAAATTTGATATTCCTAGAGATAGTTCCAACCAATCTCAGACCAGATGGTTCTTTGGTCACCAGGAAGTTCATTGTTATACAGTGGACCCTCGATAATCCGAACACCTTCGTTCCTAGCCCGAACCGTCCGGATTTTCCGGACTGCCGAATTTCGTCTACTAGGTCCAAAAAAAAATGTTGTGTAAGAGTTATCTCCTTGACTATATACACTGGGACGTTTAAATGACATACTTACATTTCATAAACATGTCTAATTGTCTTTTTAAAAATAAATATACTGTAAATATATGTTTCTGATATGATTCTTGTTTTGTTTTATTTTGTAGGAACTAAAAAATAAACAATGTTTTTAAAAGAACATGTAAAGTGAAAGTTTCAAGGTCAACATCAATAATGTATAGCACTAACAGGTCCGTGTCAGACGGAAAGAAGATGGAGTATGACGCATTGTGTTGATGGATTACAACAGAAAGAAGGACTTAGATCTACATACAATGGATACATGTATATTCAGTGGAGGTAGAATGCGGATGTTTTTCTGCATAGTATGTTCAGAGGAAGCTGTACCTAAACGAACAGCGGTGTAAGAATGATCCATCTTAGTGCTGGGTGTGGATGGAGGACTCGCACAACTATATATTTTACTATATGTTATATACTATAGTGATCCATCCCCTCATTCGCTCATTTGAAGTTCAAATGGTGTGAAGTTATATCAAATTAAAATTAGAAGTTTTCGCTACCTGATAAATGGGGATGTTGTATATGTTGGATGGCAAATAAGAACACACGGGTACTTGAAATACAGAAATACTGACAGTGACAGTCACGCCTTTTTTCACCTGAAGTCCTACGCCATTCTATTTGCAGTAGGAGTGTATGTTTTTGTTTTTCAAGTCACAAGATATCGCTCTTTATTATCGTATACAGGTAGTATATATTCCACGTGTTAATTACTCAAGAAAATACATTATGCAAGTAAGAGGTATGAAGATCTCACCAAACTTATATTTCAGCAAACTGTTTATAATTTTCTTGATTATACGCTTCAGCGTTTGATTTTCATCTAGAAGAAAAGAGCACATCAATAAAGTGGAATTCCACATGATGACAATATCCAGATCACTTCGGTGAGGAAACATTTACGGGTACGTTTGGTTGGTGTTATGCATTCTCGATTATTTTTAGAATCGGTAAATGTAGTTTTTGTTAATCAATGAGATCTAAACATTAAATTGGATGTCTAGAGTTCTCCATCGTAGGCAATAACGCCTCATTTACACAGTTTTAAGAGAAATTTTAAAACAAACATTTGGTCCAATACCGGATTTCAACTCTCAATAAAGGGGTCATTAAAAAAAACCTTTTCCACAGCATGTAAGCTGGACATCCGGGAAAAACATTTTTTTTTTTTGCCGCGTGTAGTCAAAATGTGGAACAATCTGCCAGAGAAAACAATATTGACACCAATTTAGACTAGACGGGCATTGGGCGGACCAGGAACTTTTATATAATTATGAATAAGAAATTCTGTAGAGATGGAACTGTTGTCACAATTGATTTATTCAATTAGTATTGATGCTGTATATGTGATTCCATTGAGATGATCTTAATTGATCCTGTACTGATTATAAACTTAACTTATTCAACCGTAAACAATACTGAAAAATAACCAAAACAAACAAAAACAACAATTTTAGCACATTTTCAACATTTATTCTCGAAAAGGTGAATATTTACACTTTATCTGCAACGAAGAACTTCTGTACATACATCTTTTTACTAGTAACAGTATTCGTTTTGTATGTATTTTTATGAGAACAAGGAAAGTTTCAAATCGGTATTATACTATTCATAGTGATTTATTCTACAAACAAAAAAGAAGAGGAAATGAGTATACTTACTCGGGGAAACATTAAATGTAATTGATATAAATGTCATTGTTAGTGTGAATAATGTTTATTTAAAGTGATATCATCATTGTTAGTGTAAATAATGTCTATATAAAGTGACATCATTATTGTTAGCGTAATTAACGTCTATCTTAAGTGACATCATCATTGTTAGTGTAAATCACGTCTATCTAAAGTGACATCATCATTAGTGTAAATAACGTCTATCTAAAGTGACGTCATCATTATTCGTGATCCTCTAGTGGTAAGGCTGAGTTGTACTCGGTGTCGTACCGCTTGTTGAGTTTGTCATCCAAAATGAGATCTGTTGTGTCCAACCCTCGAACCTTCTCTTTAATAAAACGCCTGTTTACGCCATCGCCCTGTGTTCGAATTAAATATGAATCATTCCCTAAGATTGTTCAATTATTTTTTGTACATATTTTTTACTATACAATGTATGAATTAATGTTTATTTAAATATGCTAGATAACAGGTAAAATAAGTGTGATGATAAGTGATGATAAACAAGATGTACTCTAAATAATTTATTATTTGAAATTATCCATGAAGTGATATTATTCATTAAATGATGTTATTTACTATGTAGTATTTCATGCTGAAATGTTTACTATATCGTATTATTTAGTGATATTATTTTATGTCAAAAATCCTACTATATGTTTGTGATATCATATCAACTTATCTATGTGATATTATTTACCACGTTATATTATTTACCACGTTATATTTACCACACCACGTGGTATTGACCATGTGGTATTAACTATGTGATATTATTTACCATGTTGTATTTACTATATGATATTATTTTGTATCATTTACCCGACGTATGTCGATGATGTTGAGGAGTACCCCAGACAGGACTGCCATCACAGATAATGCCGTCATCAGTAGCAGAGCGTGCTGGTAGGCGTGTATCTGTGTCTCATGGCTGAGTCTGGGAGCAATATTCAAACATGCTTAAACTAAAATGATACATTTCTCACATCAAAGTAGCTATCCTCTTTCCTTCATACAGACAATATTTAGCGAACAGTGCTCTTAAATATAATCTCGTTATCAAAAGTTATTGTACATATAATCTTATTGGGAATATAAAGATGAGTACAATACCGGTTACAAACACACAGATATAAATTCACCTATAGGTCCAGACGAACTTTTAACAAAGTTTCCATAATTGAAAAACAGAGAATGAAATCATGTAAACGATATGTTAAACCTTACCCAAAATAGATAAAACGGGGTAAAATACAAACAGGTACTTTGAATACCACCGAAAAAGTACACGGAGAATAAGACCAGAGGTTCCGGAATCGTAAGCGGTTTTTTTCCCAACCTACTATGTACATTGGTTACAAAGTATATAATTATGTAATTAGTCGACATCATATTAATATATTATTCAAGAAGTTGAATAACTATTTATTTATCTAAGAGACATAATAGCTCTTTTGTGAGGAACAAACAATCAAAGGGATACTGATAGAAGAACTAAACCGTGATTTTAAGTCAAAATCAATAAAACGATTGTAAAATACGAACAACAAAGATTTGGATGGAAACCATTGAAAACGTACAATGATTAAAAAACAGTTCTTATAAAAGGGCAAGTATTTTCTGCTTCATCCACAACATCCGACGTATAAATCTAGGTCAACTCAGAGTTCAGTAACATCCTCCAAATAAGAACCAAGGGACGACAAAGGAACAACTTAATAATGAATAAAAACATGTATCAACAAACATCATATTCAGAATTCATATCGAAGAATCTTTCCAACTCTTCATCAACATGCATCTTTCCGTCAGTATTCGGCATCTGTCAGGGGGGAAATGTGGTAATGGGAACAAGTCCTTGACTAATAATTAACTAGCATGTAACACCGCAGGTACGGCAAGCAGGCATGTTACTATCCAGAAATGGGAAATTGAAATCTATCACGCTGATGATATACTCCTATAGATATAGTGTAGATATGAGTAGTATGGTAGTTAAGAACATTATCAATTTAGTATGGCACATCAAAGAGAAAGGATACACATGTTCAGTAGGAAAAGCCAGGTTCGGAAACCTAGTGTTTTTCTAACTTTGCCATAACCTGTTTATCAGAACCATTTCAAGGTATATAGGAAAGGCTATTACAGCATTGTAACTGTCCTGTGTTGATTACCTTTCTTTGTTTTCGACAATGGTACCCACGGACAGGTTGGTCAAACCTATGGAAAATCGCATCATGAACACCGCCACTCCGGCTCCGGTGCCAAATATGGCGGGCGGCAACAGATTTATGGTCACCTGCCACATTATTATCTACCAATCAGAAGCAACGTTACATATCACTTTTTGGCTGCATTTCATAGGACAAAGTTTATCATATTGCTCATATTATGGAAGCTGAGATGCCCTTTTATCCAAACCCATCCGAATTTTTTAAATGTTTATATTTTTCTTTCGAGAATTGTCTATAACTGAAGAAAAAATCTTAATATCTAATACAAAATAACAATTCTGATTTTACTTAAGCATTTAACTGCTTTCAGTTAGAAGTTATGGGCTGATGAATGCCAACTGGGTAAATACAAATTTAATGAAGCGCACTAGATTTGGAAGTTATGGACTCGTAACCTTAAAGTAAGCTTGGTAAAGTTATATAGTGGGGCTGCAGTGTAAATGGAAATATATTGTAGTAAATCACAGCCCCATAAACATGTTATTCAAAATGCTAACTTCACATGCACATTGATATAAGAACAATATATACAGTATGTATCTTAATTGAAGCCGTAACTATTAATCTTTTCACAATAGCCTTATGGATTCGCTATAGGTACATTGTGATTCCTAGTATACTATTAAAACAATTACATGGAATTGTGATGCGACAGACTTACAACATCAAACGTGTAGACGACCCCGATAGACACCGTAAGGACCAGAGGTGGTATGGAGGGACAGTAGGCCATCAGCAGGTACACAGGGATACTCAGGGTGGTGGCCGACATAGCCATCAGACCATTACAGTCGATTTTTCTCTAGTCAACAAAGACAACCAGACATATAATTCTGATAAATATAAAATGATAAATTCTGTCTAAATGGTAGCAAGTCTTAAATCATTATTTTATCCTGAATCTGCCAGCAATCGTGTGAAAATTCCCCGGAGATACAGTGAAAGTACACACCTTAGCGGAATTTTTTTTCCCGCTAAGCTATGACTGCATTACTGAAATTTCCGTATATATTTTCCTTTTTGTACAATAATCCTACCTGTATTTGGGTGAACCAGTTCATCGCAGCACTATCTATTTATTTGGACATTCGCTAAATCTGGAGTACCCAAATTAAATTATTTACAGTATTTCATTCTTAAAACATGTATTGTTTACTACATTGTTCGATACTTATATTTTAAACTTTACTATAAAGGACAATAATTTTGACTTACCAGCAGAAGTGCAACAAAGGGCGCGAAAAACACGGGTCCTACATAGGAAGCTCCTGTGATATATGAGGCGACCACTTTGGTGTATCCGTACCTCAACTGGATGTATTGGCTGTCGGGGGAACGTAAACACTACACTCAACTAATTGATATATAATGGTTATATCACTAGACAATCAATGTGTGTTTTTTATGTATGGAATGCATAAAAACATGAAAATGTGAATTTCGTAAATGTCAAATTATGATTATAAAACTGGCCGCACAGCTTTAAGGACGCGGCGGTGATGCTAAAAGTGAGAACAACGAAAGGAAATTTCAAGGAAATCAAAATGGAGTTGGAATATAGAATATGAGATGTACTGATTCTGTAATTCGATCAGTCTCATAAATTTTGGATAATACGTAAATATATTCTGAACAGGCATCACTTTTCGTAAGAATTTCAATGTGCAAGATGCTGGTAAACCCTCGGGGACAACCAGTCCACCATCAGATCTTAGCAGTCCTAAGCCATGTTTACATCAGGCCCAGCTGTTTAAAAGGTGATTCGCTTAATCACTTGATTAGTGAAAACCTCATTTCATCTTTACGTCCAAACCTGAGTGTGTTTATTCCTTGAAATAGGCAAGTAGGCAGCGACAGGCAAGTTTTATAGTCTGTTTAAGTTTTTTCAAGTAAGTTTTACTAGAAATGATTTTATCGAGATTTTAATATTGTTGTCAAACTGTAATAAGCCAAATTATCTTTTGAACACGATTGACGTATCAAAACAAGAAATAATGCACCGTACAAGTTCGTTCATGAAAGTAAGAAATATTACAAATCACAATTATTTCCATACGTACGATATATTGGAAACAAAGGAGAAGAACGTGCAGAAATGGAAGCCAATCATAGCAACGTGTATCCAGAATGTCTTAGGTAAGTTGGTGATGTCTGACAGCTTCTACAAAGGAGTGGTACACTAGTATTAGCCCGGTCATCGTAGTCCAAGGTAACAATGGGGAGTGTTCACAGGTTGATGTTCTTAAGGAGACTTTAATTGTTTAATATGATCTACGATATTAACGTGAAAAATGTATATCCGGTTTTCAGGGAAACAACTCTCAGGTTGAAAAAAATGAATTTAAAAAGTACATTACATGTACATTACATTGTGTTGTTTTCACTGCCATTATCGTAATTCAGAAGATACTGACTATTTTTTCCACCAACTCATTATTATAGTACCAACAATAATTCATTATATCAAGTAAAACAGACGACGTTTTTGTGAGTTAGATCCTATGCGTTTGGTGTTATTTTAATGTATACTGCTTGACAATTTGCTAATAGAAAACCATGTTGATTGATAGTATAACTTGACCCTGGTTATCGTGCTGGGCATGTATTTGACATTTATATATGATATGAGTTTCATGAAAAATGCTTAGAGAAAAAAAAAAGTTTTATGGATAATATAACAATACAATAAGTTTTCTTTAATTGATCAGGGTCTGATGTTATAGGAGCCAAACAACATGTAAAGCAAACTCATGTATTAATCTCCATGCAAATAAAACAATGTAACAGTATAATCTATAGTTTTACTATCAATAACTGTAATACAATGTAATATAAAACTAACTACTGTTAATGTTTTAACTGAACGTAAGTTCAAGACGGATACATAATATACATGGCCGTTCAGACACAGATACGTACGACGGGTCGACTGGCCATCTCCAGCTGAGACTCCTCGTCGAGATTTCTGGTTCCGTGGTAGTCCAGTATGGCCAAAACAACACCGGCAATAATTCCAATGGAGCATATAAAGGCTCCTGGAAGAAATAGAAGAAAATACAAATATGTGAATGCTTTAAGTTTAAATCGATAAAATTACAAATAGTACAAATAAAAACATATCCATACAACTTTCTGGTGGTCTAAAATCAAACAAATTTATATTACAACAGGCCCATGTGATGTAAACAAAGAGTAGAACTCAATTATAACTATTATATTTCAAAATCCATGTGAAGTTATAATGTTTTTCATAAAAAAAAGTCGAGTAAATCTTACCCATCCAAAGAGACGAAGAAAACCCGAAATGGACGGCAATATTTGCTGTTGTCATAAAGTTGAGCATAGTTCCTGCCCGCCTTGTAAGTATAACCAGGCTTACAGCTATTACGGAATCCTCGGCGAACCAATGGGCTATCACACGGTCCTGGACGACTGGAACACACGACATCAATTTACTAAAGTAAAATAAAATGGCGTAGAAATACAAACTCCGCAAGTCCCGTTTAAAATGTCCCTTTGGACTAAAAGAATATTTCAAGAAAAATAAAATATCCAACATTTAAGTTAACACAAAGCGGCTGAATGCTGAAAAAAAACCTAAAACCTACTACGCATGGGTCCATCGCCAAATCCGAGAAACATGCGACCCATGATCATCATAGGGAACATTGACGGGGTGTCCCGAACACCAACAGACCCAGCTATGGCGAATATGATTGATCCTAGTGACGTCAGTATGATGATCAGGACGGCGGACACTAGTAAAATATATAGCAATACCGAATAATTCAATACATCATGAGTATACTGGTAAACGGACTAATTATCAACCTACACATAATTAGGAGATGACGACAAACATAATACCTTCACGTTTTACGTCTCCGATTTAATGGTCTCTGTTTGATTACAACGACTTTGCGACAAATTCTATTTTGATTGGTAATATTAAACATGATTATCAAGTGTCAACCAACAAGTATGTATATAACTTCAAAGAACAAAATTGCTGGATATTCTCTCAGTGTAGGTATCAATCATTTTGAACATTGAAATTAGCTTAAGAAAGAGAGAGAAAGTGGGGGATGGTTATCAGAAGACACGTTTTGAAGTTAATCTATTTGAACTACGCTCCCATCTACTAAATAACTGGGTTAAATTCTTGACTTACCGCGGTTTCCAATTCTATCTATGACATAGCCGGATAGCAGTGACGTAATGGAAGATCTGAGAAGAATAATAATTTCATGTGGTTTACCTTTTTCATTGTATTTCGGATATAATAGTGGAACAATAAAATACAGCTTATGACAACATGCATTCAAGGTAAATAACAAATAATGAATTTCGATTATGGAGAGGCGAGTCTAGATTCTAAATCTTGTTTAAAAATGTGTGACGTCACAGGATACATATATGACAAAATCATTATAATGATGATAATGAAATGTCTAGGCCGGTACATTTGTAAGTAAGTAAGTTCCATGCGGCCACATACGTATTGTTGAATCTAGGAAAAAGTTTCTATATTAATCCAATTTCGGTTATGTTATGTTATGATTATCCACTGAAGGTTAGATAAATGGAATTGAGTTTTAAAATGTAGCGCATACATTAGTAAAGTTAATACACTACATACCAGTATTGCGTGAATTAAATTTATAAACGGATATTAAAAACGATACTTACGTCCAGTATAGAAAAGCATGAAGGAGGTTGTACCTTGTAGGTCCTAAGTCTAAACACGTGTCACAACACGCTCCTAATATGGACGTCTCGTTCACGTGACACTGTATGGCCTAATGAATTATAATTATAAAAGTATGATACAGACAAGAAGAATGAATAAAAACTGATCCCATTTCAGTTTAGTAGAAATTTATTTCAAATATTGTAAATATAAAATGCATTGCAAATATGTATATTTCTTGATATGTTTATTTGCGAATTGAAACATTCGAGGAAAGATACTCCATATAATTATTATCTACTTTGAATTCAATTTCTAACATATATCGGATACCTCATTATATTGACTTTATATATGTATCATGTCAGTTAAAAGATATGACATACCACACCACTAAGGATGGTAAATAGGTCGTTTACTGTAACCGAGGATGTTTTTGCGGTAATTTAATTTTAGCGCTTTTCCGCTGAAAACATCCCACTAATTTGTGAATGCGCTTACTACACCTTCTTTATGTTCTTTTTACGGTAAGTTCTTTTGGGTGCGCTTATTTATCATTGCGCTAATAGATTTAGACACAGATAAGCGCTAAAATTTGCGCCCACAGAAATAGGTACGTTTACAGTAAGCCGTAAACTGATAAATATTTTTTTCGGATAAAGGACGCATTGGAAGAATCTTAATATTTAATACGTTTATCATGTTATATCCGGAACAAGTACCTTACCTCGCTACCTTGGAAGTCGACTTGTAAAGAGCTAGGCATGTCTACACAGAAATACACACCAAATACCAGTACACAGTCACAGAACAAGATGCCGTACCGCCACTTCCCTTTGGGAATCAAAAAGATAAATCGAACAACATTTGTTTTCTAGCGATATCATAAAGAGAGAAAATGGTAAATATCCTAGCGTAAACATAATTTCCACTTCATCTGAGGCGCCATAACGTCGGTTAGGAAATACAAGATATGATTTGATGGCTTCTATCTGCATGCAAAGCCCAACAGTGAGGTGAGCTGTTTTACGTTTGGTACACACGTATTGGGGAGTAAAGAAGGTTTGATGCTTTTTGTGCTATACGTCTTAATAAGATAATTCGATGTAGAAGTTATGCACTCAGACACAAACGTAGCATTCCTTTCTTAATATCAATTCAACTGTGTATATTTTCATTTACTCAATAAAGAGAAGGCAAATATTTGTTATGTTCGTTTAAAGTTTTTTAATCATATTGCTTCAAAATATGATGTATATATCGTACCTTGTGTATTAGGATGTTATCTCGGGGAATTAATTATTTCTTGTCATAAATATTCAAAGCTTTGATATCTGCAGTGCACGGAATTCCCGTTCAGTAATGATAGCCGATACATGTACATAAATCATTCCGATATAACAATGATTAAACAAACAGCTGGTAACTCATTCGCCATTCATATAAAGCTTGTAGGGTTTGGACCAAGTACTGTGGCCATATAGAGCTCAATCTTATATACCAACTAGGATATAGACGAACTCTGTTATATATGATGTTACTAGTACTAGCGTGTGTATATCAATCCCTGATAAGAATTAACATACGGTAACTATGAAATATAGATATGCAGTTCTTAACCATATAAATAGCCCTTACATTCACCCAAAATACCATGTCGGTAGATAAGTAAAAACTGGACGTTGAATCAATGACCTACAGTACAAACTTTAGGAAGACGCTCTAGGGATTGAACACACACAATATACAATAGTAAATTACTATACAAATTGAGAGTAAGATATTATATAGGGACCAACCAACCAATTGTTTTTCCACAGACTTTAGTGTTAACGTTTTGGAGTATTTCATTGAAATTCTTGAATTCAATATGACAATTATGGTTTATAACAAAAGTTAAGGGTCTCATATAACACGTAATCAAAAAAAAAGGTTGGGTCCGTCAGCTCAAATTTTCTCCAAGGTAGCCATTTTGAAAATGGGTGAATTTCGCAGTAAAAATTCTCAAAAATCTGAAATGTTTACCTGTTAATTATTATTACCTGAACTTTTGGGAAAAAATTCAATCGGACTTACGAACTTTATATCAACATTTCTTATAGATAGTTACCTATCAGGCTACATATCTATTTTCTTACTTCAAAACATACTGGCCAATCAGTAGCTGCCAGACATTTTATCCTTCGCTCAACTTTACACAAGGGATGTTTCAAAAATCTATGTTTTCAATTGGTTGGTTGTTCCCTAGAGCCAAAAATGAATTTAACGGCAACATACAATCGTCAGTTAAAAGTGTGAAAATCGAGGAGGCGACCGCAAAAACGCAAAATAGACCGAAGGAGGAAGTGGAAGCCCATTAATCTAAAATAAATCCATAATGTTCCGCATTTGATTTCAAGAGAAAGCCAAAGACACGTGTTTATTGTGAACCACGTCGATATTTAAATGAGTTTAAACATGATATGCAGGTTATAGCAAACTTCGGTGTCTAAAAGTTCACCGACAGAATTTACCGCATGAAATCTCAAAGGATTTTTTACAAGAGACACAGTGTATTATGACACCTTTCTATATAAACTAGAAGTTAAATATAATATTTCGCCAATCATCATATCGCTAGAGCTCGTCAGTCTAACCATCTATATTTACTGGCCATATGTAGTCAACATTTACAGTTTATCAAATGGGTTGACCTGGTTTAGTTTCAAATGGAACAAAAATAAAAACCGATATATTCCATTTATTTATTTATATACATTAAACACCCGTTCTTAACATCAAACATCATTTTGGTTTATAATACTCCTGTAACTAAATAAGCGTTTAACACTCATCATCACATAGATATAAGCATTTAATTATACTTACATTCGTACGGTTTCATTTCCCCTTTAGGTCTTTTCAACACCTTTAATGCAAATCTATAGAAAAAAAATCAAAAATCAAACTAGTACCACCTTATATTGCAATTGTTAGGTAAGGCGACCTTCAAAATAGTTTTAAACTTTTACTCGGTGATATCATATTACTGGATGAAATTGTAATTTGTGAATTATCAACTATTATTTAAGCACTGAACAAATATACAGTCAACTTACCAAGTGATAAAAGGATTCCAAAATTGAACGTCCAGTAATGGTTTTAGAAATAGTCGTAGTAGTAGTAGGTAGGTAGGTAGTAGTAGTAGTAGTAGTATATAGCAGTTAGATTCAGTCTTCCCCACAATACATATACAGTATTCCAGGTAGGAAGATCTATCGTGCCGAGTACTCAATAGAGTTTTAGATATTCTGATGTAACAGATATTGATATCGATAGCGAGCACCTGTCTTTTGATGATGAAATTGATTAATATGTCAGTGATTTTATCTGTTATTGTCAACAGAAATGTTTGAAATGTCGATTTCGGTTTCAGGATATCTGGTAAAAGAGAACGCAGAATACCTGGCATTCCCCAACACAGTTTTACAATAAGAATGTACGGCTTTTAATACGAGTAATCCATTTAACTACATTAAGTAAGATTGTTTAGAGGATGTGCGGAATTCGTGAAGTTTGTGTATGCCCATTGTCAATAAAAAGGTAAATAAGGTAGGTAGTATCAATGTACAAGGTTTTTCAAGAAAACTTTTAAGTAGTGCTAATACTCAAACACATAATTCTTTGACTTGTTTTCTTGATTGTATATGGATATTGACAAAACAAGCATTCCGAGAGTATATTGCTAAAGTAATCGTGTCCCCTGCCAGCCCCCGCTAAAAATAGTAACAGTGACCTTGACCCAAAACCCCTGAAACTTCAACTTAATCTCATACAGAAGCTACATACCAACTCTCACCAATAAACCTTGAAGCTTGGCTGAGAAAAGCGTGGCAAACTGGGTGGATGGACTAACAGACGGACAGACGGAGGGGGAGGAAACCTATAGTCCCCCGGTTTCACCGGTAAGGGACTAATAAACGTGAAAATGTTGTTTGGGTATATTTTTGGATAAAACGTATTTGATCTACATTTATAATGCGTATGACTTTGATTAGCAAAAGGCCGTTGCACCTACAGACTTAATTGACGTTTAAGTCCGATTACCATATACGTAGACAAAGGTCTCGTGCGATGTTTTATCTGTTCCTCGTGCCAGCGATTTTAGTTAGAATATTGGTAATGATACATTCGCCCTAGGTTGTTTCACTATTGACCATTTTTTCTTTATACATCCACTGTCATGTATCCTAATGCAATGTTTTAGGGATTTAGAATCATACACACCAAATAAATCACGAATAAGAACCATCGTCATTACACTTATGTAGGCACTTTCTAGCCATAAGGTCACACCATAGTTAGACTAAGATATCTAATTAATACCAGCACTGATTTCCTGGGGGAAAAAAACGAAATAAAATGATACCTTATACAGTATAGCACATCTGATAAATTAATACGTTGCTGCCTCTGTAGCTTTTTAACTCAGTGTTGCTACGGTCATACACTGTCCTCCAAAAGTTCTGTTACACTTGGAACGTTTAAATTGAATGGATAGCTAACAAAATTTGAGGAAAAGTGTTGTGATATCCGTAAGATAGTTCATTTGTAAGTGACGATTGCAAATTATTTGAAATATACCTCACTTCTTTGAAGTTTCAGCGAGTAAAGAGGGAATGGGGGTCCTATTTTCCATAATGTTGAAAAATGAATAAAAATATGTTTTTATTACTGACACAAATTAAAGTAATTGTTTAACTGATAGTAAATAAGAGGCCCATGAGGCCTGTATCGCTCACCTGGTTGGATTTGACCAAATGTCAAAATAATGGTCATGTTCAATTCATTTTATTTGTTAATCTCAAACAATGCTATATAAGGTAATAGTGTGGAGATCCAAACTGCTTTAAGGAAATAACAAAGCCCAGACTCTCTAAGGGTCTGAAAGACCTCAAGAATTGTTTTACAGCATGCATTCATAACTTTATGACTAGAAGCGATTGGCAGGAATTAATTTTATTTCCCCTATGGGGCTCCACACCTTTGGTCCCTCAGGGATCAGAGTCACCATTTATGCAAATTCTGTTCCCCTTCCCTTCCCACAAGGATGCTTCTGACTTCTGACCCCGCCCCTTTGGCCCCTTGGGGATCAGAGTCATCATTAATGCAAAATCTGTTTTGCTTCCCCCAAGGATGTTTCTGACCAAATTTGGTTCAAATCCATTCATAACTTTATGACTAGTAATGATTTAAAGGAATTACCTCTATTTCCCCTATTGGGCCCCGCCCCTTTGTCTCCCTCAGGGATCAGAGTCACCTTTTATGCAAAATCTGTTTCCCTTCCCCCAAGGATGTTTCTGACTAAATTGGGTTCAAATCCATTTATAAATTTATGGCTAGCAGCGATTTAAAGGAATTGCTTCAATCTAGCCTATTGGGCCCCGCCCCTTCGGTCCCTTGGGGGTCAGAGTCACCATTTATGCAAAATCTGATCCCCTTCCGCCAAGAATTTTTCAAGAACTTTCGACTAGTAGCGATTTGAACGACGGACGCCGGACGGACGGACGCCGCGCCATTTTGACATAATCTCACCGGACCTTCGGTCCAGGTGAGCTAAAAAAATGTAAGAAATGCATTTTGGAAATTGATGTTAAACAAAGAGAGAAATTTCCAGAATGTTGCATTTTGAGGATTTCCATTGTAACAAAACATATGCACTGGTACAAAATGAACATGACCATTTGAAATCATGAGCATAAACATCCTTAGAAGTTATGATTCAAGCAAACTGTAATAAAGACTCCGAGATTAACTTCGGTGTATTTTACATAATAATTGTAACAGAACGTTTGGAGGGCAGTGTACATCGCTAACTCTGTATTAACATTCTCAACGACCTCTTATCACTTAATTCTGAATGTGTTTTAGTGGATTTTGTGGCAATTATAAATGCGTGAATAATATTCCCACGAAATGTCAGTTTGAGCAATATTTTATTGCATAAGAGTGTCTTCTTGTAGGCAGAGCGTAAAATTTTACTTTGTTTCATTCCAGGTAAACAGAACCATAAAGGTAAGTTGTACGACTGTTAAACTGAAGGTAAGTGTGAAATGAATGTACTTAACAAAATGCCAAACACATACATACAAGGACAGAGTTTATTCCATAGGAATGTTAATATATATATATAATAAAATTAAAACAATATAGACAATAGTCAATATCTTGTGTAAATAAAACAATGGAAATATCACATTATCAATTTGTTCTTTTAAAATGTTCGAACCATTATCAATACAAAGAGGTACAGCCACACCGACCTGATTTGACATCATTGCGACCAAATTCAAAATATAAAACTTTGTTTTATTTCGAAAACTTTGGTGTCTACCTTTATTCAAGTACATTTGTATATTCAAATACCAGGTACCCATAATCTTGGTGAGGGATTAGATTATGACATTTTTAAAATTCGCCAAAAAAGAACGTCGAACAAAATGCTATAAACCATTGCGTTTCACGTCTTCAAATAAATATATCATTCAACGCATTTTGTAATAAACTATTTACAGTGTCTCCGATTAACTGTCGTTAGTAATATGTTAAGTTTGGGGAAGTTATCGCATGCTTATGCAAGCGTAAATCGTAAATGAAATAAGTATTACCTGTCGTTGTGTGCAGTGTATCTACTTAAGATTACCGATAAAACTAAAACTGTCAGTAACAATCGAGAAAAACAACGATAGTCGCGAAATAAAGCACTATGTTAACAAATTAAACATTAACAGTTAATGTATTGAAAGCTAAGCTTTAAACGTTGTCATAATGGTCGACATCGTAGTTACATTTAATTACATCAAAGTAATATTTGCACTGAAAATTAAATTTGAAAATAAGCTGTTCCTAAATAAAATATCAAATAAATACCCAATAAACCCGGATATATATTGTAATTCTCGAACGTATCATGCAAATGTATAGAAATGAATAATTACAAACTGTTACAAATAAATCACAGCTTCAGTGTTACATGGTTTTAAAGACTTTTGATTGTTTTATATAATACTTAAACAGATTTAGAAACTACTGTATATAAAACAAATGGAATAGATTATTTTTCTTTAATAGTAAATAAATATAGGTCTACCCATAGCTACTGGCTATAAAATTTCTTCAAAATTACTCTACCTGCTAGCAATATTGTTCCCCTCAATAACCTATTAAAGGGCTAGTCATATTGATGTTGCATATTGACATATGTTTGAGTTCGGTACTTCCACATGGAAAAATTCAAAGACAATGTCCTAAAAATCATTTATACAATATATTCAAAAGTCTCATTCGTTTTCATAACATTCACTGTTGAACGTACCTATCCTTTAATATAGAAGCTATAACACTTGTATATTATTATAAGTGTCAACCTCTCCGATTAATGTTATAACATACAAAGCAATGTACTGCCAACTTCAGCGATACTTGTGCATACTTACAAACCCCAGTTTCATCAATGAAAATTAATAACTTTCCAAAGGGAAGGGTTACTGAACTTAAAATTAAATTATCTAATGGTTTCCCATTGGATATCTTAAGTAAGCGGAAAGCATTACAAATTTTAACTAAAGTTCACAAGTAAGATCCCCCTTACTGATGCTTTCCCGTAAAAAATAAGTTAAAGGCATTTCCTTAAGGAACATTGATGAAGCTGGTGTCAGGTGATTTATACAATGGTGCCTACATAAGATTCTTCCCATAATGAGAAAATATACAAATGTTCTAGTCGGAAAATACAACTGGACAACAGCTGTAGAGATTTCGTTTTTAAACATTATCTGCTAAAATCAATGATACAAATTCTAAATGGCACTGATTGTAATATTCATGGAAACAGTACATTATTTAATATGATTAATAACTCTACAACATATTTATATCACAGTAAAATTGAGCTCATTGCAACTAGCTATCTGCCAAGTCAACATGCATTATAACACCGAATACTATACAAACAAATCCATTAAAGTACAAATCACATGTTTATAAATCTGCTATAATACTTTTTAATTGATGAAGTAGATGTAATACTTCTGACAAGTATAACCATAAATATCTCTTTCAATAAATGAAGAACAATGTAATACAATTATCATGAAATACAATGCATTCAAAATAATATTGAATTCAATACCAAACATAATCACCATCCAAATTTAGGTTCCACTTTACACATAAAAATACTATACCTGAAATAATCACATCAAAATGGGATCCACTTTAGTCATAAAACATACTATACCTGAAATAATAGCATTAAAATATAACACAATTCCTTAAAATATTCATAATTGCAGTTATATTCATAAAAAGTTTTGCTTTTACAAACCGATGTAGTTCTATTTTTATCACATTGCTGTAATCATAATACATACATGTAGAACATATATAGAAAACTCTGTGAATACACACTGTCAGATCTGTATAAATACCCTGTAAATCAGTTCCACTTAAAAGAAAATCATTGCATAGAATGTGCTGTTGTTAATATTGATGAATGTAACAAAAATCATACTTCACAATATAATCACATAACAATGTAAAAATACATACTTAACGGATGGTCATAAATGTAATTTAGATAATGATTTATTAGCTAGTTATGGTGAATACAGCACAATTTCTGTATATTACAAACGTACAATAATAAATGCAAATATCACAGACGAATAAATAATATGAGAACTTCAGTAACAAGCTTACTATTAATAAATGATACAGAATAGATATAAATTCATATTATTTTATAAAAGAAAACCGGCATATCAAAAACCCTGATGTTTTACTCCGATAGCATCTCAACAAAGATTGTCAAGCATAAAATATTATGTATTACTATAAATTAGTTTCCTTATCACATTTACAAAATGTATACACGTAGGTGTTATGGTCATTTAATTAACATATCTAATATTAGCCCTAATGATAGCTGATACGTATATCAATGATAATCAATAACATTACCCATCCTAAATATATTATTCATTCTATAAATAGTTTATATAAATGATTAATAAAAGATAGTATTTTCTATAAATTATTTCCTCAATATAAGAACTAATCAAACTGATCTTAACAGTGTAAAAACGTTATTTAATAATATTACTCAACATCCATAATGTTATCGTTTTTTTTTTAAATATTTACCTCCAGATATGAGGCCAGCCGCTGTATTACAATACATATAGCACGAATATCACATCATTTACTCGACTTTGTGCCTATATATGGTATCACAGAGTATATCCCTAAGCCAATTTCACATAGATTAACATATACATGTACATGTAATTAGTTGAGCAATGATGATTTGTTGCAAATGAATGTGATTATTGATAATTATCTATGTATGTAATACATTCTATTTGCGTACATTATTGAACTACTGTATACAACAACATCTTATGGTACAGACATTGAAAGACTATTGTTTCAAGCTACTAGATTGTATACCAATCTACATTTAAAGTCTTAAGACATGTGTAGTGTCATATAAAAATACATCAAAAAGTTAGAATGGGGAAAAATCCATATTTGGTAAGAATGTTTGAAATGTTCACATTCATCAGATATTCATTTTCATGAGCAATTTTTTTTCATGAATCATCTTCATCCTTCTCATCACCTTCATCATCTTCATCATCATCCTCGTCATCAGATTTCTCATCTTCATCATCATCTGGGTCAAGGGCGTCTTCCTTTTCGTCTTCTTCGTCATCATCCAAAGTCAGGGTCAAGTCATTCACTATATAAACAAAATATGTATCAGTAGAGAAATACGTTTCATCTGAACACAAAAAGAATATTTATTTTGATCCTTTTGATTGAAAACCTTTTCTCCCAAACGTCCTGTGGTTGCTAGGGAAAAGTTAGATATGTCCTTTCTGAGGTAGCTAATAACAGCTGATACTAACGAATTGTTAAAATGACATCATTATATTCTTTCTGTGGCACCATATTGTTTCCATGGCCCCATATGTGAATTGCCATTAAAAAGCCAGAGTTTTGATTCACTACCAACAATTTTTTGGACAAATATTAAGGAATGAGTTATAGCAATTCTTGTAACAAACATGTTATAATAATATATTTTGAGTAATTTGGGGTCCAAATGTTCCCAATTTCATGAAATTTTTACTCTTGTATAATTTAAACGACATGAAATTGCAAATTTTTATTATCCTACGATGTAACTAGTAAGCTTAAAGAATAATTATGTATTGTGACAATGGGATGATAAAAAAATTATAGATACAAATTACATTCTACGAGAACTTGACAACTCCAAATAACACCTTTTCACTTCTAAAATAATGCCATCTTACTTCACCCTTCATTCAGCAATCATCAACCATCCACTGACTGTTTGAAATTTGATGCCAAGTACTTTTAAACCTATCGGTACAAAGGATCATTTGAATACCCATGATCCTCAGTCTTACTGCAGCAATAATACAGCAAGAGCATACTATTGACCGGACTGTTTCTAGTTGCACTTAACTGCTCGCTTTGTATTTTGTATGCAGCAGTTTAGCCGCTGTATAACAGCAATATATACAAGGAAGTAGCTGTATAACAGCAATATAGCCGTTGTATAACGGCTATATAGCTAATGTATAACAGCAAAATAACAGCTGTTTAACAGCAATATAGCCTCTGTATAACAGCTATATAGTCAATGTATAACAGCTATATAGTCAATGTATAACAGCTGTATAGCTAATGTATAACAGCAATATAGCTTATGTATAACAGCAATATAGCCAATGTATAAAAGCTATATAGTCAATGTATAACAGCTATATAGTCAATGTATAACAGCTGTATAGCTAATGTATAACAGCAATATAGCTTATGTATAACAGCAATATAGCCAATGTATAAAAGCTATATAGCCAATGTGTAACAGCTGTACGACAGCAATATAGCCGCTGTATAACGGCTATATAGCCATTGTATAACAGCTATATAGCCACTCACTTAAGTTTTCTGCGAGGGTTACTACACTAAGAAACAAAATTAAGTTTGATAAAAGGTATCAGCCAGACTCCTAGTGACAATACAACAATACTACAAACAGAACATACCTTCCTGTTTATATACAACAGGCTTGGATGCCAGGTCTGAGACAGGTTTGGTTCCAACAAGGGTCCAGTGTACAACATTGGCGGTAGGATCTCTTGTGGTACTGACAAAACTCAGTCCATCCCCACACACCACCGTATCGGCAAGCTGGAAATTTTGTCCATCAATTGATTAAGTTGTACAACATATGAAATATTTGCAAAAATTATTATAATTCTGATAAGGAAGTATCCAAGCTAGCTAGACTACACACGAACATTGACATGAAGAACTCCACTTGTAACACTTTTCGAACCAGACTACAGGTATTTGAAGAGACATGTCATTGATTTTGAAGGGAGATCAAAAGGCGTAACCCTGGGAAGTACGAGCAGCAACATACCACTCAGGGCAGAAAGAAAACTCTTTAGTCAGATCAGGAGTGTCAGACGAGTAAGCCAAAGGTTTCCGATTTGATCCCTAGTGGAGGCATTGAAATAAATATAAATTCATTCAAATTCATGACCTCTAACACACAAGTTTTAGGAAAAAAATGATACCTCTAACATTAGATACAGAGTTATTTTATCTATACTATAACTCACAGTATGATCCAGTCTGAAGCTTGTCACGCAATCTAGAGACTTCTTGTCCCAAATACGAATAGCATTTTCTTCATCAAACTCTGCAATTGACAGGAAGTAGGGGACTCTTTTCATGGCTCACTAGTTTAGGTGCAGTTCTGTGTCCTTCCAGTCTTTTTATCAGCTCACCTGGAGTAAAAATAAAGTCAGGAGGTGAGTAAAACAAGAGGCACATAGGGCCCACATTGCTTACCTGGATATTTCAGTCATCATGGCAAAATACTTTCATTTAAGGTATATTACAATCATCTTCCTACTTTTTTCACTGCCTCTCCCAACAATGGTTTAAAATGGTTTATTGAGAAGGTTTTACCTCAATTTCAACCATTGGAGCGACCATTGCGCCCCACAAGGGGCAAAACCATCAACATTGGATCCCCTTTACCCAATAATGCTACAGACTAAATTTCATCAAAATTCATTTTGTCATTCAGGACTATAAGTAGCGATTTAAAACATTGACCTCAACTTCCTCTATTGGGTCCTGCTTCAGCTACACCCTTCTTTTATACAACATTGTATCTCCTTCGCTAGTTAATGCTACAGACTAAGTTTCATCAAAATCCATTCAGTCATTCAGGACAAGTAGTGAGTTAAAAGATTTACCTGAATTTCCCAACACCTATGGCCCCAGGGGAGCCAAACCCTCTGTTTATAAAGCATTGGATCTGCTTTGTTCAATAACACTCAAGACAAAATTTCATCTAAATCGATGAAATTATTAAGGACTAGTAGCAAATTTAAAGGAAATGTTGACAGATGGCGGATGGACAATGGACCCTCCACAATAGCATATATATGCTCACTAGCCCAGGCCAGATGGCTTAATTTAATCAGATGATTCTTTATTTTCATGTCATTGGTTACTTATATATTTTCTAAACTAATAATACTTGTAATACTTACTACAAATTTAAAGTACATTAAAATGATAACAATGTATACTTCAAAAAATTGGTTATGGGTAAATCAAAACTTGAATAAGAATTAAGTCCTTACAGATTTGTTTTGGTTTTTTGTTTTGTTTTCGGGGTTTTTTTGTGAAGAAACTAACTATATTTGTATCATAATACACATACATATATTACAGCTGTGAATTTAAAGGGCAAAACTCCTCTGTAAGGATGTGTGGGTGGTAAGCTCTTCCTGATTAAGTATCTTGATCCAGTTTTTAATCTAAGTGCAATTTTAAGTTGTACCTAAATTAGCTTGAAGTGTCCAGCACTATAAATTATATTTTGTCAATTTTGAGCTAGAACTACAGCTTTATTTAGTTGAATGCCAGGTAATAAGATAAAGCATACAGTACCTGTTTTGAGATTCCATACACGGAGGATGAAGTCATCACTTGAAGTAACTAGCCTATCATCGTCCAGTAACATTGAGTTGTCTACACTGACATCCAGACCTTTCCGGTTCTGCTGTGAATGGTACTTCTGGAAATATTCCTGATCCACTAACCAGCGGGAGGCAAATTCCTCTGGAAAAAAATAGCTGAATTCATCTACCACTCCATTTTGTAAACATGTTAAGCTGGTCTACTTCTGTCTCTATCAAAAACCAGTTCTCCAAGACATGAATTACAGTTCCCCAATGAATGTGAAATTCATGCAAAGAATGCACAATTCATTTTCAAAGTCACCTACATTGGTACATAGCACACTGCCTCATATAAACCAATTCCCCTGTTGTAAGCATGATATAGACCCCAGTGATGGTTCTGGTAGGAGAGTATACTTATATTAAAATATCTGGTCAAAGAGTATTGCAGTAGTATTATAGTAAAGTATCCGGTAGGAGAGTATTGTAGTAATTAAAGTATCCGATAGGAGAGTATTGTAGTCAAGTATCCGGTAGGAGAGTATTGTAGTAAAGTATCCGGTAGGAGAGTATTGTAGTCAAGTATCCGGTAGGAGAGTATTGTAGTCAAGTATCCGGTAGGAGAGTATTGTAGTCAAGTATCCGGTAGGAGAGTATTGTAGTAAAGTAACCGGTAAGAGAGTATTGTAGTAAAGTATCCGGTAGGAGAGTATTGTAGTCAAGTATCCGGTAGGAGAGTATTGTAGTAAAGTATCCGGTAGGAGAGTATTGTAGTAAAGTATCCGGTAGGAGAGTATTGTAGTCAAGTATCCGGTAGGAGAGTATTGTAGTAAAGTATCCGGTAGGAGAGTATTGTAGTCAAGTATCCGATAGGAGAGTATTGTAGTAAAGTATCCGATAGGAGAGTATTGTAGTCAAGTATCCGGTAGGAGAGTATTGTAGTCAAGTATCCGGTAGGAGAGTATTGTAGTCAAGTATCCGGTAGGAGAGTATTGTAGTAAAGTATCCGGTAGGAGAGTAATGTAGTCAAGTATCCGATAGGAGAGTATTGTAGTAAAGTATCCAGTAGGAGAGTATTGTAGTCAAGTATCCGGTAGGAGAGTATTGTAGTCAAGTATCCGGTAGGAGAGTATTGTAGTCAAGTATCCAGTAGGAGAGTATTGTAGTCAAGTATCCGGTAGGAGAGTATTGTAGTAAAGTATCCAGTAGGAGAGTATTGTAGTCAAGTATCCGGTAGGAGAGTATTGTAGTCAAGTATCCAGTAGGAGGGTATTGTAGTCAAGTATCCGGTAGGAGAGTATTGTAGTAAAGTATCCAGTAGGAGAGTATTGTAGTCAAGTATCCGGTAGGAGAGTATTGTAGTCAAGTATCCGGTTGGAGAGTATTGCAGTTAAGTATCTGGTCAAAGAGTATTGTAGTAAAGTATCTGGTCAAAGAGTATTGTAGTCAAGTATCCGGTAGGAGAGTATTGTAGTCAAGTATCCGGTAGGAGAGTATTGTAGTCAAGTATCCGGTTGGAGAGTATTGCAGTTAAGTATCTGGTCAAAGAGTATTGTAGTAAAGTATCTGGTCAAAGAGTATTGTATTAAAGTATCCGGTAGGAGAGTATTGTAGTCAAGTATCCGGTAGGAGAGTATTGTAGTCAAGTATCCGGTAGGAGAGTATTGTAGTAAAGTATACGGTAGGAGAGTATTGTAGTAAAGTATCCGGTAGGAGAGTATTGTAGTCAAGTATCCGGTAGGAGAGTATTGTAGTCAAGTATCCGGTAGGAGAGTATTGTAGTCAAGTATCCGGTAGGAGAGTATTGTAGTCAAGTATCCGGTAGGAGAGTTTTGTAGTAAAGTATCTGGTAGGAGAGTATTGTAGTCAAGTATCCGGTAGGAGAGTTTTGTAGTAAAGTATCTGGTAGGAGAGTATTGTAGTTAAGTATCTGGTCAAAGAGTATTGTATAGTAAAGTATCCGGTAGGAGAGTATTGTAGTTAAGTTTTTAGTAGGAGAGTATTGTAGTAAAGGAGCTAACTGATTACAACAGATTCGTTTTCTGTTGTTTTATGTGCTCACAACCGTGAGCTTAGTTTACTGGTGCGACTGAAAGACAATTTTATAATGCTAACACACTGAAATACTATAGATGTTGGAGCCACTGACAAACAACTGAATTCATAGTGTTATCACAATGGAATACCATAGATATGATAGAACATATATGACACCTCCAATATGATATTTAAGAGTGTGACGTTTCAATGACTACACTGTCACCTTCATCAGACTAATGTAAAATGTAAAGCATACTAGCAGATTCTATAGACACCACGTTTGCAATGGAAACCATAGATGTCGGGGCCATTGATTAAAAGTTATATATATATATCGCTGTTCCACTGAAATACTACAGATGTTGCAATACATCTACCACAATTGTTACAGCCACTGATGGAAACTAAAACGTTATTCTACTATAATCCGGTAGGAGAGTATTGTAGTAAAGTATCCGGTAGGAGAGTATTGTAGTAAAGTATCCGGTTGGAGAGTATTGTAGTAAAGTATCCGGTAGGAGAGTTTTGTAGTTAAGTATCCGGTAGGAGAGAGTTTTGTAGTCAAGTATCCGGTAGGAGAGTATTGTAGTAAAGTATCCGGTTGGAGAGTATTGTAGTAAAGTATCCGGTAGGAGAGTATTGTAGTAAAGTATCCGGTTGGAGAGTATTGTAGTCAAGTATCCGGTAGGAGAGTATTGTAGTCAAGTATCCGGTAGGAGAGTATTGTAGTCAAGTATCCGGTAGGAGAGTATTGTAGTAAAGTATCCGGTAGGAGAGTATTGTAGTCAAGTATCCGGTAGGAGAATATTGTAGTCAAGTATCCGGTAGGAGAGTATTGTAGTCAAGTATCCGGTAGGAGAGTATTGTAGTCAAGTATCCGGTAGGAGAGTATTGTAGTCAAGTATCCGGTAGGAGAGTATTGTAGTCAAGTATCCGGTAGGAGAGTATTGTAGTAAAGTATCCGGTAGGAGAGTATTGTAGTAAAGTATCCGGTAGGAGAGTATTGTAGTAAAGTATCCGGTAGGAGAGTATTGTAGTCAAGTATCCGGTAGGAGAGTATTGTAGTCAAGTATCCGGTAGGAGAGTATTGTAGTCAAGTATCCGGTAGGAGAGTATTGTAGTAAAGTAACCGGTAGGAGAGTATTGTAGTCAAGTATCCGGTAGGAGAGTATTGTAGTCAAGTATCCGGTAGGAGAGTATTGTAGTCAAGTATCCGGTAGGAGAGTATTGTAGTCAAGTATCCGGTAGGAGAGAGTATTGTAGTCAAGTATCCGGTAGGAGAGAGTATTGTAGTAAAGTATCCGGTAGGAGAGTATTGTAGTCAAGTATCTGGGCAAAGAGTATTGTAGTAGGAGAGTATACTTATATTAAAATATCTGGTCACAGAGTATTACAGTAAAGTAGTTAACTGATTAAAACGGATTTGTTTTCTGTTGTTGATGTGCTCAATATGGTACGACAGCCCATATACGCCTGGACAATATACACATAAGAAATTGATGTTTGTCCAAGGTTTCCAGAAAAAAGTGGTCGAAAAACTGCATATGCAGTTGTTTTTTGCCCAGCGTCGGACCGATTTTATGGTTAGATTTTGCTTTGCTTTTTGTTTATTTTGCCAACGCAGTGTTGGCCCATAACCGCCTTTGCACTTTTCGAGCTTTGCTCTGGTAATCAACATACCATTTGATAATTTCCGACTGTCTGATGATCGAAGCACAGGTGGCCCATTGCTCAAGACAGCCCACTTGACCTTGTAAGCTTACATAGGAATTATATGTGGGTAAAACCATAAGGTACAAAGGTTAAGGGGAGGAGACATGCATATAGCCGGATTCAAAGAATGAAAGGTTGGGTAACCTTGATTGTCGATCACAGGAAAACACTACGTACAGTCAAAATAGACGAAGAATTGAATGGTGCATCCATTATCTCAGTGGGCCACCTGTGCTTCATCAGGCTGTCAGGATTTATCAAATGGTATGTAGCAAAGCTCGAAAAGTGCCAAGGCAGTAACGAGCCAACACTGCGTTGTCAAAATAAACAAAAAGCAAAGCAAAATCTGACGATAAAATGTGTCCAACACTGGGCAAAAAACAACTGCATATGCAGTTTTACGACGACGCATTTTAGAAAACTGCGGACAAACATTAAGTGCTTATGCGTATTTTGTAGAGGCGTATATATATGGGGCATCGTACAATGGTGAGCTTAGTTTACTGGTGCAACTGAAAGACAATTTTATAATGCTAGCTCACTGAAATACTATAGATGTTGGAGCCATTGATTAAAAGTTCTATATATATTGCACTATTCTACTGAAATACTACAAATGTTGCAATACATCTACCACAAGTGCCACTGATGGAAACTTAAATTTTATCCTGCTATATATCCCACTGAAATACCAGATGTTGATCTGAAAGACAATTTTATAGTGCTATCCCAATTAAATACCACAGATATTAATCTGAAAAACAATTTTTTATAGTACTATCACGATGAAATACCACAGACATTGATCAGAAAGGAAATTTATAGTGTCATCACAATGAAATAACACAGACATTGAGCCGATGGCAATTTTATAGTGATATCTCAAACCGAAACATATAGTCACTTTATACTGACAATATGAGATCCTGTTCTTACCACCAACTTTAAAGCTAAACATCAAGTGGAAAGTAGTTAATACCAGTTTTATAGACTTACAATGTATTAACTTACCTTTCTTGAGGTCATAAATAGCGACTGATGTCACAGATACAGTGTCTGCTTTCTTCTTTGGATTAGGAAGGTCCTGTTCTGTTTGTATAGCTAGGATTGAACCATCTGATGGAATGAATCCCGCCCAGAACATCTTATCCTCCGAAGTCAGTAGCTGGTCCCTGATGACATGTGCACACACATTCTTCTGAAGGTCAAACACAACAATCGGGCCGTCTTCTACCCGACACGCACATGTGTTACATTTACTGACCTGGAAGGATTGAGAAAGTGACAGCTTTAATTAAGATTTACCAGGTGATATGTACAGTATGTATAGAATGCTTCACTCACCTGTTCCACAGATTTTGAGTGAACATATTTGTTGGATAATTAAGTTCATATGAATCATAATTTAATTTGATTTGGTTATTGAAAACTTGCTTAAAAGGAACTGTTGACACTCAACACCACCACATGGCTTGAGCTTGCTTATAAGAATGAAGATCCAGGAATAAGATCCACCAAGTTGTGAACCTTACCGTTAATGTAGAAGTGTCAAATCGCTGTGACAGCTCTCTCACATCACTTGGAGGGTAGATGATTGCTTTGGTTTTTCCTGTTTTTCTGTCGTAAGTCTTCAGGCCTTTCTTACCCCTCGTCATGGTTAGTACCTCTGGCAATAAAGGACAAAAGACACATCCAATACATTCTACCAAAATAACAAATGTTTGGCTCTATACCTAACCTTTCGAATAGAATTTTATCAATTACCGCTCGTATCCAAGACTACATGTACTTAAAACAACATGAGTATCCCTCCCTCCTACAACACAGATTGATTCCATGGCCATGTTAACATCTCTAACTGAACAAATCGGAGCACTGTTTCATTGTGTGTTATTTGTATGGATAAATAACACCATTTTTTTATGATCGTCATTTTGATTCATCAAAAAGTTACCTTCCCTTTATACAGATGTCATTTCCAACTGAACAAATTAATTCAGCTGGAGCAGTGTTTCATTGCGTAAAAAAAAATAAGTAATTTTCATAAACGACATTTTCATGCATGAAAAAGTTACCTTCCCTTAACTCAAACAGATATTGTCATTTCCTATTGAGCAAATTAAATGCAGTGTTACTGTATGGAGAAATACTTCATATACCAAACATTTATGAACGTTATTTCGATGCATCAAAGAGTTATCTTCCCTTTATACAGATTTGATCACACGAGAACTTCAGCCATTGTCCTATGTCCATACCTTTTCCATCTTTAATTATTTCCACTGCATCACTACAGTACTTGCACAACTTGCCCTGGAACACATTTGTGACCTTCATGCTGATCAAGTTGATCGTCTTTAACTTCCTGTTGTTGGTTAGCATCAGTAGCTCCTTATCATCGAGGCTCTTCATCGTTACAGGCATGTCCGGCTATTTAATAGACAGTATAGAAAAAACATTCGAATATAAATTTTGATAATCTGATCATAATGTGACACAAATTTAGGTCAAAATTTATTCGGTTAAAGAAAATTAGAAAGTTTGGCATATCCTGACAAGCACAGCAAAAAACCTCCTCTCTTTAATACTCTAAGCTGTAATGAAATATAAGATTCTTAGAACTTGTGTAGATAAAGAATTTGGTAATGAATTGACACCAAACCATCACGTACCATACATACTTTATATATACTACTGTAAACTTACATATTTTAGCAGTATAAGCTCTTTTCATGTCGGAAGTATTCCTCTAAATTATGATTGCGCTAATTGTAGACTAGTTTACCTAGTATTACATTGGTTTTGAAGATAATCAGTGTTGGTGCGATAATTCATCATAACACTTATCTGTTTTAATTTGGTTTTTCCTGAAAATTTTATACATTTAAAGTAATTCATTCACTAATTCATTGGCATATTGCTCGGCAAACTATAGCAAAATAATTCTAACTCTCTCATGACGGATAAACTGCTAACAGTTTTCTTTATATTTTAAAACAATATTCGGACATTACCAAGACCACAAAAATTTTCTTTCCACATGCATTTGAACTGACCATGGCTGCCTTGTGAACGACCTTCTTGGTTGCAAGGTCATACACCATCAAATATCCTGTATTTGTTTCATTCTTGTCTTTTCTGACTGTAAGGACAACGTAGCGTGGGTTGGACAACAGGCAAAAATCCCTGAAAAAAAATGTTGATTTTATTTCTTTGTCAATGAAATAAATGATTATATCAGAAATACAACAGTAGTATTGCAGCATTTTGTCTCAATGTTTGAGGGTATATTGTAAATTGTCATTTTGGGTGGGGGGTAGGGGATGGGGTGGGGGGGGGGGGGGCTTATTTAAGGATAAATACAGTACATATGTATCGAAAATGAGAATCTCTTGAACAACATTGCATATATCATTGAGAGACAACTAGATTCATTGATCAAAGGTCATGATATTTCTAACTGAAACAATTATTAAAGGTTTATTGTTTCAAGTTGAAATAATCTAATTATACACACAGCATAGTAAAGATTTCCACCAATCACAGCTATACCTACATGATTTTTTGTCCGAGGGACGAACTCTCAGTCTGCTGTTGTTTCTCAGGTTTCGTGATGTCCCAGATTCTAACAGCAGTGTCCTCCGATATGGTGGCCAGTGTTTTCCATGACTGACAAATTACGCCGTTTACAGAAGAAGGGTGGGGGAGGATTACTCTCCTCTCTTCCTTGTCAAGGTCGTAAACCACAACACTGTTATCATGTTTGAAGTAAAGATGTCTTCCATCAGGAGTGAAGCGGTAAGTTTCACAAAAGTCTTTTTCATTCCCTAGAAAAGATACAGCAATCGAGTCAAGAGATTTAAAAGCATGTAATTCAGACTGTATAATATACCAAGCATCAATGTATCATGTGGTTGGTCTTTTAATCCTGATCTTTTCACTAATATTTTTGTTTTTGTTTTTGTTTTTTGTTTTTGGTAAGGCAATGATCATTGCCACGTTTTTGCTTTTTTGCCTTTTTTGCCTTTTTTACCTTTCTTACATTTTTTTTACCTTTTTTGCCTTTTTCAAGTCAAATGTGTTGTTTGTCCTAACTTTCTCATGCACCTTCGAAGTTCATATTATTATTATAGGATAATTTATAGTGATAAAGTGTCATATAAATGGTTTAATCATTACAGCAGTACCTTGTGTTATTGTTTAAAATACATCCTTACAGTAACTGACAAGTAACTAAAGCAAAATAAGCAGGGGTCACACAGATATCCTCCTCCTTCCTCATCAATAAAAAAAAACTGTCTAAGAACTCATGTAGATACAATGAACATCTTTTTTTTAATTTTATTTTTATTTTTAAAAGAGAGTGGCTGTGTGTGACCTTTGACCTCCAACCTTGACCAATAGCCACCAAAATCTTATCAGCCTGGTGTAGACAACCTTGATGGTGTGATGTTATGGTGTGAATATGAACTAAACCTCTCCAGGGGTTAGTGAAATATCTTGTACACAAGACTTGTTTACATTTTAAAAGTGGTCAAGTGTGACCTTTAAACTTGACTGATGATACACCTTGCTGGTGTAAAGTTATGGTATGAATATGTACTTAAATCTGTCAAGGGATTATGAGATATCTTAAAAACCAGGATATCACAGACAGATACACACTGGATGAATGTCCCCTAATGTCGGCACAATGAGTCACTGACCTTTGATAACTCGGCACAATGAGTCACTGACCTTTGCTAACTCGAGAATCACTGACCTTTGATAACTCGGATCTTCTGCAGTGTTTCTATGTTGTAAAAGTGTAGGTCATTGTCCATGCAGTTTGACACTACAAAGCTTTTCTGGTCCGGAGTAATGGCTACAGCATCCACATTTTTATCATCTGCTTCATCATCGTCGGGAGGAGGGGGTTCAAATATCACCAGCCAATCAGTCATTGTCCCTTTCTCTATATCTACCACGCTAACTCGGTACCAATCTTCATCCACCAGCACAATATACTTCTCACATCCTACAAACAGAGCAACCATAGAAATTCATTGGTCTTTAAACTGTACTTCTCAATTCTACAAGGTAACAAATCTTTCAGTAAGTATATGCCATAAATATAACTCTAAACATCGAGGCAGGTGCTCATCTGGATATCCCAGCAATCATGAAAAATATTCTCAATTAAGTAATATTACAAATATTTCCTATTTTAGGATCCATCCGGCAGACTCTGTGTGGGGATCAACATATGCTCATCATGAAAAAATATTCTCAATTAATATTACAAATATTTTCTGCTTTGGGATCCATCTGTCAGTACCCTGTGTGGGATTCAAAACAGTTCCTTCATCATACATTTACTTCAGATTATTATATATAAAGCATAACAACCAATTGACAACTAAAAGGTTTATTGACCATTGAACCTGAAATGTACAATTTAATTAAAATATCTTCAGAGAAAGAGTGCTAACCATGTATGTTCTGGGACGGAAGACAGACACCCCATCGATGAGGGACGATTTGAACAGCCTACTATCTGAGATAAAACCATGTATGTTCTGGGACGGAAGACAGACACCCCATCGATGAGGGACGATTTGAACAGCCTACTATCTGAGATTTAACCATAATAAATATATGTTCTGGGATGGAAGACAGACACCCCATCGATGAGGGACGATTTGAACAGCCTACCATCTGAGATATAACCATATATGTTCTGGGACGGAAGACAGACACCCCATCAATGAGGGACGATTTTAACAGATTTTTACCATCTGAGATAAAATATGATTTAAAACATCACAAGAAATAATATAAACAATTACCAGCTATGATGCTCGTGTTATCAGGGGCGATATTTCTCATCGGTTTCGACCTCTGTAACAGGGTCACTTCGGTCTTTTTTCCGGTAAAGGCATCAAACAAAGCCCCGACCTTGCCCTTGAATATTGCCAGGAGACTGCGGTCCTTGCCAGCAGGTGTATATGCTCCAGAAGTATGGTTGAATGTGTAGGCCACCTCCCCGGAGAGCTGGAGAGCCTTGAGGTTTTTAGCATACTCCACGAGTATCAGCGTGTCGTTGGCAATAAATGTCACACGATCTGGAGATTCTCCTAATTTATTGAAGGATTTGATTAAAGTTCCATCTTCCACCTTCCATATTTTCACACTCTGTTCATCATCGTCTGCACCTGAAAATATTTTCATCGAAGACACAATGTGATTTAGACAAGATATGTCTGGCAAGAAAAAAAGGTACAAACTGGCTTAGATATGACATTCATTTTTATATTATCAATTATAAAATATAAAACAAGTTCTTTAGCTTATAATCTACCACTCTAGCTGACCTAGAAAGAATTTAGTATACAATGGTCTAAATATGGGAGGAAATTGAGAGAAATACCACATGCTTTCTCAATCTTATTAGAAGTCAATTTCAAATATAGTGTGCGTAATATCACTATAGATGTAATATCTTCAGAATCAAATCCTAATGACTTTATTTTTCTTTTGACAAATATATATAAAGAATGAGAAAACACAATGTTTGCTTAGAGGAATAAATCATACTACATGTTTTAATCTAGTGACACGTACATGTTACAATGGTTTTGCCATCTTTTGTCATGTCCAGTCCTGTCACAGCAGACGTGTGTTCTGACAGCATGTACACCATTTGACCTCCAGGTTTGATAAGGATGTCTTTGTCCGGTAACAGGTAGGGGGCGGGGTACTTCTTACATTGTGAACGGAAGTCAGCCAGCTCTGGATTCTGTGATTAAAGTGCAGACACAAAATGATGTACCTTTTGTACCAATTCTCAGACTTATGACATTAAAATGTACAATTGTCATGCTTATGACATTGTGATGTTCCTATCGTCAGACTTATGACATAATGATGTTCCTATTGTCAGACTTATGACATCGTGATGTTCCTATTGTCAGACTTATGACATAATGATGTTCCTATTGTCAGACTTATGACATTATAATGTTCCTATTGTCAGACTTATGACATTATGATGTTCCTATTGTCAGACTTATGACATCATGGTGTTCCTATTGTCAGACTTATGACATCATGGTGTTCCTATTGTCAGACTTGTGATATCATGATGTTCCTATTGTCAGACTTATGACATCATGATGTTCCTATTGTCAGACTTAAGACATCATAATGTTCCTATTGTCAGACTTATGACATCATGGTGTTCCTATTGTCAGACTTATGATATCATGATGTTCCTATTGTCAGACTTATGACATCATGATGTTCCTATTGTCAGACTTAAGACTTCATAATGTTCCTATTGTCAGACTTATGACATCATGGTGTTCCTATTGTCAGACTTATGACATTATGATGTTCCTATTGTCAGACTTATGACATCGTGATGTTCCTATTGTCAGACTTATGACATAATGATGTTCCTATTGTCAGACTTATGACATCGTGATGTTCCTATTGTCAGACTTATGACATTATAATGTTCCTATTGTCAGACTTATGACATCATGATGTTCCTATTGTCAGACTTATGACATCGTGATGTTCCTATTGTCAGACTTATGACATTATGATGTTCCTATTGTCAGACTTATGACATCGTGATGTTCCTATTGTCAGACTTATGACATTTTGATGAACTTATTGTCAGGCTTATGACATTACAATGCACCTATTATCTGCAGACTTATGACATCATGATGTTCCTATTGTCAGACTTATGACATCATGATGTTCCTATCGTCAGACTTATGACATTATGATGTTCCTATTGTCAGACTTATGACATCATGATGTTCCTATTGTCAGACTTATGACATCATGATGTTCCTATCGTCAGACTTATGACATTATGATGTTCCTATTGTCAGACTTATGACATTATAATGTTCCTATTGTCAGACTTATGACATCATGATGTTCCTATTGTCAGACTTATGACATCGTTATGTTCCTATTGTCAGACATTTGACATCATGATGTTCCTATCGTCAGACTTATGACATTATGATGTTCCTATTGTCAGACTTATGACATCATGATGTTCCTATTGTCAGACTTATGACATTATGATGAACTTATTGTCAGACTTATGACATTATGATGAACTTATTGTCAGGCTTATGACATTATGATGAACTTATTGTCAGACTTATGACATTATGATGAACTTATTGTCAGACTTATGACATTATGCTGAACTTTTTGTCAGGCTTATGACATTATGATGAACTTATTGTCAGACTTATGACATTATGATGAACTTATTGTCAGACTTATGACATTATGATGAACTTACTGTCAGGCTTATGACATTATGATGAACTTACTGTCAGGCTTATGACATTATGATGAACTTTTTGTCAGACTTATGACATTATGATGAACTTATTGTCAGGCTTATGACATTAAAATGCACCTAATATCTGCAGACTTAGGACATCATGATATTCCTATTGCCAGACTTATGACAATATGTTCCTTTTGTCAGACTCAAGACATGATGTTAACGTTCCTGTTGTCAGACTTATGTCAACCAATAAGAGGCCGCTATTTGCTTCAGCATGGTTGTCATGGCAACAAAGCCTATACAGTGATGTTTGACACCCCTTAATTACCGTTGTATACATAATTTGGTCAGAATCAACCAATAATCAAATTTCGACCAATCAAAGCCAGTTGGTACTTCAGCTTGGTTGTCATAGCAATTAGGGTTTATTTAATTACACCATTTTACCAAGGCTGAATAAAATTGGTTAAATGACGGAAGAGTTAATATAGTCCTTATTGGAAAACCTGTTTATTATGGCAAACAAAATTTTGAATAAAAACATGTCTTACGTACATCTACATATGATCCATTATATTTGTGTGAAGTACAGTTTCATTGAAATCTGTTCACAAGTTTAGGAGGAGTAGCCCGGCCAACCATTACTGTGTAATGTGCCTCATGATGATGTCACCATGTGTCACAAGATATATATATATCTCGTCACCAAAATATCACAACAGTCCAATAGCGCCATTCCGTATGTTTTTTATTAGCGGCCAACAGACAGAGAGTACACTACTCCCTCCCTCCCACCCCCCCCCCCCCCCCCCCCCCCCCTTTGTTGGGACAGTGTGACTGACAATTACACCCTGTATAGACATGCAGGGTATAATGATGGGACTGTCTGACATACAGTATGACTTTACATATATACCTGCTCTCCAGCCAGTCGTATGAGGATCTGGGGTGCCAGCTGGTAGGGATCGTAGATAAGGGCCTGCTGTGACAGCTGCATACAATCATTTAACATCTCTATAGCATAGTCCTGTGGTAGCTCCTTCTTGGCGGCCTGATAGTCATAGATCATATTCCTGTCAAAACACACAAAACAAGATATATCTTTAAAAAAGATAAACGGCATAGTTTTAATGCTGGTGGTTATAATGTAAAACTGCCGGTGAAAAAATGCGTTTCAGCACGGATAACAAAATTATATCGGTTTGAATCATTTTTGTTGATAATAAGGCAGAATTTGAATCAGGAATATAATTTTATTAATTCAGCTTGCATTCAGTCTTATTTTTGTTTCGTTTTTAACTGCATATCTGCATTTTGCATTTACCGCTACATTGACCAATCATATACTTCATCTTGACCAGTAACGCCACCTGTCGCGTCATATCCGGGACCAAAAGAATATTATGCGGCTATGCCGAAAAATACCCACAATTCTTATATTCATATCATGCGTTACCTATTTCACTTTTCTTCAACTTTTCACTAGAGCCAAGCAGCTCTAAAATCAATGAAGAACACAATTTTCAATAAGCAGCACGTAACTCAATTGGGGACTTTGGTGCCATGATAAGATAAAGGTTTGGGGTTGATCATTACATCATCCTGGGTTTAACATCTGTTTATAACTATAGGATATTCTTAGAGAAGTTTCGTCAGGGTCAGACATCCATGGCGTATTACAATCAAATGTTGTCAAATAGCCAAATTTTTCCCCCTTAATTTAAACACAACTGGTCTTTGTTTTAGTAATGACAAAGGTTGCAGTTTATGATTAAGATTAATATGGCAGTAGTTATCTATACAGACCTGACCGAGGTGGCCACAAGTTTGGCCAGGAGGAAGTGGAAGTTGACTAGACATTCAACCTTCACCTCCTCCAGGTGACCAGCCATGATACGATGGAATGGAAGATTGTTCAGTTTCCGAACGTTGTATGTATCGCCATATTTCATTGGCTGTCCTGCCACATGGCGATCCTCTAATCCAGACTTTCCAGACCGGTCAGTGTACGGTTTTTTGTTTCCTAGAAAATTGTTATTAGAAAAATCAAATAACACTATATTTAACCTTGACATTTCACCATATTGATATATGCCAAACTGATCGATACACATACAGCATTTTGTTACGTTTACAGTTTGTATCAGAAGCTGATTGGTCTACACCTGATCACATGTTATTCCATTTAAAACCGAATTGCATTTTGCAACAGTGATAATTTAAACTTTGTATTGCACGCTTGTGCAAGAGTTCTGTGTCATCACCTAATTTCAGCCAATCAGATTTGTCAGACACACATACGTCTGCCAAGTTACGTGAGAGTACAGCCAAGGTTGACATTGATTATCTGAGCTTCATAAATCATCATATATCAATGGAAACAAAGTACTGTAATTGTATAAATAATTGTGCTTATAACTGGTACGATTAAAATGAACTGATCCCAAACTAACTTGTAGACCTTGGTACTGACCTTTGCTCCATGTTCCACTGAAGAACTCTGCCAGCCCTGTATGGAGGTGCCGAATGATCTTGTCTCCACAGTAACGTGACCGAGCAGCTTCGATGAACTGTCTGTGATACCAGTACATTACCCGCACACCGTCTGCTCCCCTCTCCACTGGAACAGGTAATTTCAGGAGAGTTCGTTACATGTACAGGATCTGAGTCACTCATTTCATTATATCCCAATATGGTGCTGGACACTTTGACATTTTAATGTTGAGTGGGTTAGTTTTTTTGTTTTTTTTTAAATTTCACAACACATTTTGTTTTATAAAAACAATTAAAATGGCTTTTTTTTTTATTTCAGCTATATTTTTATGAAATTCATACTAAATAATTAAATCTCAATCTGTTGGAAGAAGCTTTTCTAGCTAAACAAACGATATTTTTTCAATTTCGGTATGTACATGTATCAATTCTGTCTAAGACAAGAAAAAAAAACCCTCATTGGTAGAGTTCAAGGTGACTACAGTGATCTGGCTGACCTGTCCTCATTAGAGTATAATGGTAACACAGAGAGAGAATATACATATAATACCTATATACTCCTGAAGATCAGTCCTCAGTCGGACCAGGAGGAGAGGTGGGAGTCGCCTAATGGGCGGGGTCCAGTACATATACACATCATTTAGGACAACATCATCACACGACAGAACGTCTTCCAACTCGGACTCGGACAGACCACTGGTTGCTGGAAAGTAAGATTAATGTATGGCTAATTAATAGACTGTTGCTGGAATGTAAGATTAATGTAAGGCTAATTAATAGACAATTAGTGTTACTGAACAATAACAAGGTTTCCTGAAATTGAAGTTCAATGTTTTTTTATCTTTACCATGAACATGTAACAGGTGGAAAGGGGAAGTGAGGTCAGTATATCATACTTGCTTTCCTATGTAACTAAACCAAGTTCATGCAGTGTAAGAAGGTGAAGCTGGAGAACAGGGGGGACCCGAGGTCAGTATGTCACACTGGCCTTATACTGACATGTAACTAAATGTAACCCTGGTAAATACTAGCCGCAATATACCGCTCGGCTAGAGAGATCTTCTCTTTAGCTCGATCAGTTGAGCGTAAGAGTAGTAAGCCAGAGGCCCTGGATCGATCCCTAGTGGAGGCAGTGATTTAAATTTAATTAATCATGCGTTTTGTTACATAAACATTGTCAGTTATAATACGAAATTTTCAAACATAAACTCAGGACCGATATGGAACATCAAGGTTTGTCCTGTAAAGACAGGATAGGGTGGTCAGGTATTACAGTGGTCATTAACAACTGGCCTTTCACCTAGTGACCAGGGAATGATTCCCTAGCTGGTACTTCCTCCCACAGAAACTTAAACTCACACTCTTCCATCTGGACCAACAGGAGTAATTGATATAAGTTTGTATAGTTTGCTTTGAAATTATAAATAGTAAGAATTCACAGTTTATCTATAAATATGTACCTGTGGTCAGGTAGCCAAGAGCATGAGAGACAAAGATTTCACCATGCCGGACTTCAAGTCGTGAGTACAACATGTTGATACTGTCTCTCACTGTGGCCTGAAGTCTCGTGTCGTCAGCAGACGAAAAAGAATTCCACTTGCATGCCTCGTCAAATGAAAGCTTGAGGAACAATGGAATCGGACATTGGTCAAAAGCCTTGGTCACTATGCTGCGCTGGTCAGTGGTCAGTGTTCGTTTGTTAGACTTTAACCAACTGTCCAGGATGTTGTTGACATCTTTCTTCTCCAGGACAGGGACTGGCACAAACAGGCTGGGGTTCTTCAGTTTTTGCTAAAACATGAAAAAAATATTTTGATTTTGATTAATGTCAATTATTTTAAGTTAGTCTATACCTACCCTTAACATAAAGCATGATAAATTAAATATTACATTCAATGTCACCGCTAGGGATTCTATGGAATTCTTATGTTCAACCTTTGAAGCTAAAGAGAATTCTCTCTAGATATGCATTATATTACAAATAGAATCTGACAGGATTAAATACCAAAATTAGGACAAATTAACGGATTGTGAAAGAATGCTTCCATCATTTATGCTTTTCAATGCAGAAATTAATCATTACAGGAATAATATTAACTTGCCACCAATCTATATATTGATTGACCTCTCTCTAGGTTTGAGAATCACAAACACAACCTTGATACTGCTTCGATATTAAGCTTGACCTAATTACCTGAACACCAACAACACATAACCTTGACATTGCATCTACATTTAGCTTGACCTTATTACTTGAACACAAATGACACAGTCTTGACATTTCATCAGTATTTAGCTTAACCTACCTGAACACAAACAACACAGTCTTGACATTTCATTTGCATATAGCTTTTTAACCTACCTGAATACAAACAACACACGTACAACCTTGACATTGCTTCTATATTCATCTTGACCTGTTTGACCTTCACAATCAAAACTATGACTTACCTGTAGTTTTGGAAAACACTCGTATACATCATCCTCCAGTGTGGACACAATTATCTTCACACTGGCATTTAAGACCGTGGGTAGCCACTGTAGAGCACGAGCATTATTGGTAGGATCCAGTTGATCTAGCGAGTCAAGCATAAGGACAACCGGCCTGCTTGGTCTGGCGTGACGTAGAGCGAACTGAAGCTCCTTCATCAGATCTGTCAGGTCCTGTTGTGGAACAATTTGAAGACCGTTATTACTATAAAACAGTTCAATTGATGGCAACTGTGTAGTGACAGAACCAAATTAAAAGTGTTATAAAAATAATCATTCCATATTGTAGATATGCATCATAATTTTTTTTATCCGTTTATGTAAATAGAAGTTCTGTGGATTGTCTACCAGATTGATACAGAGACTCGAATACTTCCAGGTATTTCTATATGTTCCAAGCCATTTCTGTTATTCAAAGTAAAGTGGCAACAATACATATATGCCAAGCTTTTATGGAATTTGCATAAAATTAGTTCAATAAGGAAAACCAACATATCGTTTAAAGTATTCACTATTGTAACATCTTGTAACGTTTACTACCTGTAAGTTAAAACATTAGCTGGGACGTCTGGGAACTACTTTTATACAGACATTGATTTGCTTCAAAGTGAGCTTCCCAGCAAACAACAGTACACTTATGCAATGTTGTGACAATACGTTATATGCTTTCGTTAAGGCAACGTGACGTTGCACATGTAGACTGCCTGGAATATTATCACTCCATTTGTTATGTTTTGAATTACGATGCAGTGACGTTGTAGGAGTGTGGTGTTAAAATGTTATGGAAAAACATTGTGATAACGTTGTCAGAACGTTACTGTTGACGTTGCGATATATGTTATTCTGACGTTGTCAGAACATGATTTGATATGTCATTAATAACATTATAAAATTGTCAGAACGTTACTGTTGACGTTGCGATATATGTTATTCTGACGTTGTCAGAACATGATTTGATATGTCATTAATAACATTATAAAATTGTCAGAACATTACTGTTGACGTTGCGATATATGTTATTCTGACGTTGTCAGAACGTGATTTGATATGTCATTAATAACATTATAAAATTGTCAGAACATTACTGTTGACGTTGCGATATATGTTATTCTGATGTCGTCAGAAAGTGATTAGATATGTCATTAATAACATTATAAAATTGTCAGAACATTACAATTTACGTTGCAATATACATTATTCTGATGTCGTCAGAAAGTGATTTGATATGTCATTAACAATATCATGATATCGTTGTCAGAACATTACTTTTTACATTGCAATATCCCTTATTCTGACGACGTTGTCAGAATGTGATTTGATATGTCATGAGTTCCATTGTTCTCACAACCTTTGAGTTAGATCATGAAGTATTTTACAGCAAATAAAACAGATCAGTGACAATTATGTACAACCGGGCTATATTTTTTTTTTAATCTGAAAGTAACAGTTTATCTATAATTATCCTGAAAAATGTCAAATTAAACACAGTATCAAATTAGAAGCTCCAGCATTGTAGACAGTTTAAAGAAAGAAGACAATCTCAGAAATTTTCAGTAAACATCACAGAGAAAGATGTTCAATTTTCAGTAAATATCACAGAGCAAGATGTTCAATTTTCAGTAAACATCACAGAGCAAGATGTTCAATTTTCAGTAAACATCACAGAGAAAGATGTTCAATTTTCAGTAAACATCAAAGAGGAAGATGTTCAATTTTCAGTTAACATCACAGAGAAAGATGTTCAATTTTCAGTAAACACCAAAGGGGAAGATGTTCATGCAATTAACAGTAAACATCAAAGAGAAAGATGTTCAATTTTCAGTAAACATCAAAGAGAAAGATGTTCAATTTTCAGTAAACATCACAGAGAAAGATGTTCAATTTTCAGTAAACATCACAGAGAAAGATGTTCAATTTTCAGTAAACATCACAGAGAAAGATGTTCAATTTTCAGTAAACATCACAGAGAAAGATGTTCAATTTTCAGTAAACATCACGGAGAAAGATGTTCAATTTTCAGTAAACATCAAAGAGGAAGATGTTCAATTTTCAGTTAACATCACAGAGAAAGATGTTCAATTTTCAGTAAACACCAAAGGGGAAGATGTTCAATTAACAGTAAACATCAAAGAGAAAGATGTTCAATTTTCAGTAAACACCAAAGGGGAAGATGTTCAATTAACAGTAAACATCAAAGAGGAAGATGTTCAATTTTCAGTAAACACCAAAGGGGAAGATGTTCAATTTTCAGTAAACATCTAATAGGAAGATGTTCAATTTTCAGTAAAAATCAAAGAGAAAGATGTTCAATTTTCAGTAAACATCAAAGATGTTCAATTTTCAGTAAAAATCAAAGAGTAAGATGTTCAATTTTCAGTAAACACCAAAGGTAGAGATGTTCAAATTTCAGTAAACATCAAAAAGAAAGATGTTCAATTTTCAGTAAAAATTAAAGAGTAAGATGTTCAATTTTCAGTAAACACCAAAGGTGAAGATGTTCAATTTTCAGTAAACATCTAATAGGAGGATGTTCAATTTTCAGTAAACATCAAAGAGGAAGATGTTCAACTTTCAGTAAACATCAAAGAGGAAGATGTTCAATTACCAGTAAACATCAAAGTAAACATCAAAGAGGAAGATGTTCAATTTTCAGTAAACATCAAAGGGAAGATGTTCAATTTTCAGTAAACATCTAATAGGAAGATGTTCAATTTTCAGTAAACATCAAAGAGAAAGATGTTCAATTTTCAGTAAACATCAAAGAGAAAGATGTTCAATTTTCAGTAAACATCACAGAGAAAGATGTTCAATTTTCAGTAAACATCAAAGGTAGAAGATGTTCAATTTTCAGTAAACATCGAAGAGAAAGATGTTCAATTTTCAGTAAACATCAAAGAGGAAGATGTTCAATTTTCAGTAACATCAAAGAGAAAGATGTTCAATTTTCAGTAAACATCTAATAGGAAGATGTTCAATTTTCAGTAAACATCAAAGAGAAAGATGTTCAATTTTCAGTAAACACCAAAGGTGAAGATGTTCAATGTTCAATTTTCAGTAAACATCAAAGAGAAGATGTTCAATTTTCAGTAAACATCAAAGAGGAAGATGTTCAATTTTCAGTAAACATCAAAGAGGAAGATGTTCAATTTTCAGTAAACACCAAAGGGGAAGATGTTCAATTTTCAGTAAACATCTAATAGGAAGATGTTCAATTTTCAGTAAAAATCAAAGAGTAAGATGTTCAATTTTCAGTAAACACCAAAGGTAGAGATGTTCAATTTTCAGTAAACATCAAAGAGAAAGATGTTCAATTTTCAGTAAAAATTAAAGAGTAAGATGTTCAATTTTCAGTAAACACCAAAGGTGAAGATGTTCAATTTTCAGTAAACATCAAATAGGAAGATGTTCAATTTTCAGTAAAAATCAAAGAGAAAGATGTTCAATTTTCAGTAAACATCAAAGATGTTCAATTTTCAGTAAAAATCAAAGAGTAAGATGTTCAATTTTCAGTAAACACCAAAGGTGAAGATGTTCAATTTTCAGTAAAAATCAAAGAGAAAGATGTCCAATTTTCAGTAAACATCAAAGATGTTCAATTTTCAGTAAACACCAAAGGTAGAGATGTTCAAATTTCAGTAAACATCAAAAAGAAAGATGTTCAATTTTCAGTAAAAATTAAAGAGTAAGATGTTCAATTTTCAGTAAACACCAAAGGTGAATATGTTCAATTTTCAGTAAACATCTAATAGGAGGATGTTCAATTTTCAGTAAACATCAAAGAGGAAGATGTTCAACTTTCAGTAAACATCAAAGAGGAAGATGTTCAATTACCAGTAAACATCAAAGAGGAAGATGTTCAATTTTCAGTAAACATCTAATAGGAAGATGTTCAATTTTCAGTAAACACCAAAGGGGAAGATGTTCAATTTTCAGTAAACATCTAATAGGAAGATGTTCAATTCTCAGTAAACATCAAAGAGAAAGATGTTCAATTTTCAGTAAACATCACAGAGAAAGATGTTCAATTTTCAGTAAACACCACAGAGAAAGATGTTCAATTTTCAGTAAACATCACAGAGAAAGATGTTCAATTTTCAGTAAACATCACAGAGAAAGATGTTCAATTTTCAGTAAACATCACAGAGAAAGATGTTCAATTTTCAGTAAACATCACAGAGAAAGATGTTCAATTTTCAGTAAACATCACAGAGAAAGATGTTCAATTTTCAGTAAACATCACAGAGAAAGATGTTCAATTTTCAGTAAACATCAAAGAGGAAGATGTTCAATTTTCAGTTAACATCACAGAGAAAGATGTTCAATTTTCAGTAAACACCAAAGGGGAAGATGTTCAATTAACAGTAAACATCAAAGAGAAAGATGTTCAATTTTCAGTAAACACCAAAGGGGAAGATGTTCAATTAACAGTAAACATCAAAGAGGAAGATGTTCATTTCAGTAAACACCAAAGGGGAAGATGTTCAATTTTCAGTAAACATCTAAGAGGAAGATGTTCAATTTTCAGTAAACATCAAAGAGAAAGATGTTCAATTTTCAGTAAACATCAAAGATGTTCAATTTTCAGTAAAAATCAAAGAGTAAGATGTTCAATTTTCAGTAAACACCAAAGGTAGAGATGTTCAATTTTCAGTAAACATCAAAGAGAAAGATGTTCAATTTTCAGTAAAAATTAAAGAGTAAGATGTTCAATTTTAAGTAAACATCAAATAGGAAGATGTTCAATTTTCAGTAAACATCTAATAGGAAGATGTTCAATTTTCAGTAAACATCAAAGAGAAAGATGTTCAATTTTCAGTCAACATCAAAGAGGAAGCTGTTCAACTTTCAGTAAACATCAAAGAGAAAGATGTTGAATTTTCAGTAAACATCAAAGAGGAAGATGTTCAACTTTCAGTAAACATCAAAGAGGCAGATGTTCAATTACCAGTAAACATCAAAGAGGAAGATGTTCAATTTTCAGTAAACATCTAATAGGAAGATGTTCAATTTTCAGTAAACACCAAAGGGGAAGATGTTCAATTTTCAGTAAACATCTAATAGGAAGATGTTCAATTTTCAGTAAACATCACAGAGCAAGATGTTCAATTTTCAGTAAAAATCAAAGAGTAAGATGTTCAATTTTCAGTAAACACCAAAGGTGAAGATGTTCAATTTTCAGTTAATATCTAATAGGAAGATGTTCAATTTTCAGTAAACATCAAAGAGAAAGATGTTCAATTTTCAGTAAACATCAAAGAGAAAGATGTTCAATTTTCAGTAAACATCTAATAGGAAGATGTTCAATTTTCAGTAAACATCAAAGAGAAAGATGTTCAATTTTCAGTAAACATCAAATAGCAAGATGTTCAATTTTCAGTAAACATCAAAGAGGAAGATGTTCAATTTTCAGTAAACATCAAAGAGGAAGATGTTCAATGCAGAAAAGGATAGACTCTTTTGCAACTTCTTAAAATATTTGTGAAAAGGAATGTAGAGCCAACGTCGGTGAGTATATAAGTGGCTGGAGTACTGGGTTCCTGGGTCCCTGGGTTTTTTTAATATTTTTTACAATGATTTATATTTGAGAAATTTATTTCACATATTTTAAGTGTCTACATTTTGTAAAAAAAAACTTGGATGTGATCAATGGACCAGTGCTCTCTCATCAGTATAGGTCTGATTCTTGTAATTGTAAACAATGAACCATATTTGACTAACCATTTTTTATTCATTTTTCTTTTCAACACAAAATTCTAGCTAAGAAATAGATTGTATAAGTCAACCCAAGGCCAAGCCTAAGTACTTAATCCTTTCAGACAGACAAATGATCAGGTGTACAGAATCTCTGTTTATTACTGGAGAATGTGCAGTGAAACATCGCCACATTTATACATCAAAATCAAATCAAATCAAGTGAGCAAATCGTGACCTATGATTTAGATTTTCATGGCATGAGTTCTGACCTGAATGCTGGTTTCAATTATCACTAACGTAGATATTACTATGGTAACAGTTTCTGACATAATTTAATCATTAAGATTGTGCCACACTCTGTGAAAAGCTTTTTTTTCTGTCACAAAACTCAAACCTGACCTTTCCTCTGTCAACAATCTGAAAAAAAAATTTGTCAGCAACAAAACAACCAGAGAAAATCACTCAGACTGATGAACATGAAAATAATTATACAAACCCAGTACACAGAGTATATATTATAACTCAATGTTCCACTACATGTACATACAGTATATATACTATACCAAACTAAAAGTATTGCCATTCAACTTTGGTCTTAACAGATTTCCACATACTTTAATGTAGATTTGGATTAGATATCTATATCTCATCCATGTTTATCTATAACATATACAAACCAATATGAAATTTAACGCTGGTAAGTTGATGTGGAAAAACTACTGTAGAAGAATGGATATATGACGGTTTACTTCCCCTTACCTCTGGTACATCGATGTGGAACTGTCCATACATTTGATAGAGTGACTCCCCCTTACATTTGGGTACATCAATGTGGAACTGAGTATAGATATGCCAGAGTTACTTCCCCTTACCTCTGGTACATCGACGTGGAACTGAGTATATATATATGACAGAGTTACTTCCCCTTACCTCTGGTACATCAATGTGGAACTGAGTATAGATATGCCAGAGTTACTCCCCCTTACCTCTGGTATGACAGAGTTCCTATCCCTTACCTCTGGTACATCGACGTGGAACTGAGCATAAATATGCCAGAGTTACTCCCCCTTACCTCTGGTATGACAGAGTTACTCCCCCTTACCTCTGGTACATCGACGTGGAACCGAGTATATATATATGCCAGAGTTACTCCCCCTTACCTCTGGTACATCGACGTGGAACCGAGTATATATATATGACAGAGTTACTCCCCCTTACCTCTGGTACATCAACGTGGAACTGAGTATAGATATGACAGGGTTACTCCCCCTTACCTCTGGTACATCGACGAGGAACTGAGTATAGATATGACAGAGTTACTCCCCCTTACCCCTGGTACATCAATGTGGAACTGAGTATAGATATGACAGAGTTACTCCCCCTTACCTCTGGTACATCGACGAGGAACTGAGTATAGATATGACAGAGTTACTCCCCCTTACCTCTGGTACATCGACGAGGAACTGAGTATAGATATGACAGGGTTACTCCCCCTTACCTCTAGTACATCGACGAGGAACTGAGTATAGATATGACAGAGTTACTCCCCTTACCTCTGGTACATCAACGTGGAACTGAGTATAGATATGACAGGGTTACTCCCCCTTACCTCTGGTACATCAACGTGGAACTCAGTATAGATATGACAGAGTTATCCCCCCTTACCTCTGGTACATCAATGTGGAACTGAGTATAGATATGACAGAGTTACTCCCCCTTACCTCTGGTACATCAACGTGGAACTGAGTATAGATATGACAGGGTTACTCCCCCTTACCTCTGGTACATCGACGTGGAACTCAGTATAGATATGACAGAGTTATCCCCCCTTACCTCTGGTACATCAATGTGGAACTGAGTATAGATATGCCAGAGTTACTCCCCCTTACCTCTGGTATGACAGAGTTATCCCCCTAACCTCTGGTACATCAATGTGGAACTGAGTATAGATATGACAGAGTTACTCCCCCTTACCTCTGGTACATCAATGTGGAACTGAGTATAGATATGACAGAGTTATCCCCCCTTACCTCTGGTACATCGATGTGGTAGCCATAGATGATGTTAATCTGTTGTATGATACTCATCAATAGACTGTTGATGTTAGAACTGTCGGGAGTCGTACCCAAAAATCTACAACAAAAACATAAATATAGACTGTTGATGTTAGAAATGTCGGGAGTCGTACTTAAATCTACAACAAAAATATCAATATACAGTCGATGTTAGAACTGTCGAGAGTCATACCCAAAAACAAGAACATCAATATAGACTGTTGAAAATAAATTGCTGTTATATCAGAATGAAAGTATTTTAGCATTTCAGTGGCTCATTTGATCCCGGATCACAGACCATGTGATACCCTCTAACTCTCACTAACTCACCTGATCACCACCACAGACTATGTGATACCCTTTAACTCTCACTAACAAACTCACCTCCTCACCACCACAGACTATGTGATACCCTCTAACTCTCACTAACATACTCACCTGATCACCACCACAGACTATGTGGTACCCTCTAACTCTCACTAACAAACTCACCTGATCACCACCACAGACTATGTGATACTCTCTAACTCTCACTAACAAACTCACCTGATCACCACCACAGACTATGTGATACTCTCTAACTCTCACTAACAAACTCACCTGATCACCACCACAGACTATGTGATACCCTCTAACTCTCACTCTAACAAACTCACCTGATCACCATCACAGACTATGTGATACCCTCTAACTCTCACTAACAAACTCACCTGATCACCACCACAGACTATGTGATACCCTCTAACTCTCACTAACAAACTCACCTGATCACCACCACAGACTATGTGATAGTCCCTCTAACTCTCACTAACAAACTCACCTGATCACCACCACAGACTATATGATACCCTCTAACTCTCTCTAACAAACTCACCTGATCACCACCACAGACTATGTGATACCCTCTAACTCTCACTAACAAACTCACCTGATCACCACCACAGACTATGTGATACCCTCTAACTCTCACTAACAAACTCACCTGATCACCACCACAGACTATGTGATACCCTCTAACTCTCACTAACAAACTCACCTGATCACCACCACAGACTATGTGATACCCTCTAACTCTCACTAACAAACTCACCTGATCACCACCACAGACTATGTGATACCCTCTAACTCTCACTAACAAACTCACCTGATCACCACCACAGACTATGTGATACCCTCTAACTCTCACTAACAAACTCACCTGATCACCACCACAGACTATGTGATACCCTCTAACTCTCACTAACAAACTCACCTGATCACCACCACAGACTATGTGATACCCTCTAACTCTCACTAACAAACTCACCTGATCACCACCACAGACTATGTGATACCCTCTAACTCTCACTAACAAACTCACCTGATCACCACCACAGACTATGTGATACCCTCTAACTCTCACTAACAAACTCACCTGATCACCACCACAGACTATGTGATACCCTCTAACTCTCACTAACAAACTCACCTGATCACCACCACAGACTATGTGATACTCTCTAACTCTCACTAACAAACTCACCTGATCACCCCCACAGACTATATGTGATACCCTCTAACTCTCACTAACAAACTCACCTGATCACCACCACAGACTATGTGATACCCTCTAACTCTCACAACCAAACCCACCTGATCACCACCACAGACTATGTGATACCCTCTAACTCTCACTAACAAACTCACCTGATCACCACCACAGACTATGTAATACCCTCTAACTCTCACAAACTCACCTGATCACCACCACAGACTATGTGATACCCTCTAACTCTCACTAACAAACTCACCTGATCACCACCACAGACTATGTGATACCCTCTAACTCTCACTAACAAACTCACCTGATCACCACCACAGACTATGTGATACCCTCTAACTCTCACTAACAAACTCACCTGATCACCACCACAGACTATATGATACCCTCTAACTCTAACAAACTCACCTGATCACCACCACAGACTATGTGATACCCTCTAACTCTCACTAACAAACTCACCTGATCACCACCACAGACTATGTGATACTCTCTAACTCTCACTAACAAACTCACCTGATCACCCCCACAGACTATATATGTGATACCCTCTAACTCACACTGACAAACTCACCTGATCACCACCACAGACTATGTGATACCCTCTAACTCTCACTAACAAACTCACCTGATCACCACCACAGACTATATATGTGATACCCTCTAACTCTCACTAACAAACTCACCTGATCACCACCACAGACTATGTGATACCCTCTAACTCTCACTAACAAACTCACCTGATCACCACCACAGACTATGTGATACCCTCTAACTCTCACTAACTCACCTGATCACCACCACAGACTATGTGGTACCCTCTAACTCTCACTAACAAACTCACCTGATCACCACCACAGGTTCGGTGTTGTTCATCCAGCTAGGGACCAGTTTGGCTGCCATAGCCATGATAGATGTCTTACCACACCCAGACATTCCATGAATGACCAGTGGCTTCGCATTTGGAGTGGTCAGGTAGGTCTTGATTTTCTGTAAATCAATAGGACGACTTTGGTCATAATGGCCCCACACAAAGGCAGTGTATAAAAATTACAACAATATCTTTAGATGCATTTTTGTACAAAGGTATTTGAATCTTCACAGCATGACAAGACAATAGAAATTTAATGGTGAAGAGGCCATATTACTCTCAGGTTAAATGTTAGGAAACACATGAAAGTATATACCTCCAGAGTTGTCTCCCTTCCATGGAAGTTGGCACACTTTTGTTGAGAGAAGCGAATATGCTGTAGACATTCAGTGAAGAGTGGATCAGTGTTGGACGATGCCTCCCGCTCCTTTATACTGGCTGTGATCATGTCTGTGACCGCCTTCACAAAGTCATCCACTAACTTCTTCAGGTACTTCTTATGTTCTGTCACCCCCGGGTTTATACCTGCGTCATTCATATACTGTATAATATACTGTATACCTGTGTCATTCATATACTGTATAATGTACATACCTATGTCATTCATATACTGTATAATATACTGTATACCTGTGTCATTCGATTGCATAATAAATGACTGTTTACCTGTGTCAGTCATATGCTGTATAAACTAAAACTGTCAATATATCTATTGTATAGTATGTACATGTATATCTGTTTATGAATTATAATTCAGGTACAATCATTAAGAGTATGTACATTGTACATTTATATATATATGATAACAGATAATGAGAAACAAATAGTAATTGGTGATTGGTATTACAAAGAGATAATATGTATAAATGCACAATTTATCATAAATAAAAACAAACATATTTATAACACTAAAAGTTTACCATGGTAATTACAACTATATGAAATGATCTGCAGGATGTTTGTCCCCATACTTAAATCACAATGTTAATGATTTACATATACCTGACAGCATACTTATTTTATCCTACTTTTTTTTTTTTTTTTTTTTTTTATAATTACCTCAGTATATATAATTTAAAATTTCTATTAGTCTACTGGAAAGAGAAGTTTAAAACTGGTGATGTTAAGGTTTTAGTTCTCAAAAGGAGGTCAATAAAATTCAAAATTAAATGCTAAAAATTAGAAATGATTTGGTAGGTATTTGATCACACTGTGTCACACTATACATAATGCTTTCAATTGTTATATATATGTTACAAGAGTTTGCAATGTAAGAGGTTTACAAGAATATCAATGTCCTGATTGATAAAAATGTATCTGTCTTTGCTTACCTCACCAGACTATTGGTGAGGATGATTGGTACATGAATTTAGTAGCCCTACATCCAAGCATGCTATAAACCTGATATCAGCTAGGTCTGTGAGCCACTTGGTTATCAAGAGGAAGTCATTTAAAGATTTTAGCATATTTGACTTGTATGACCTTGAATGAAGGTCAAGGTCATCCATTTGAATAAAATCCTAAGCCACTCATCCCAGCATGCTACAAACCTAATATCAGGTCTCTGAGCCACTTTGTTATCAAGAAGAAGTGAATTAAAGATTTTAGCATATTTGACTTGTATGACCTTGAACGAAGGTCTAGGTCATCCATTTGAATAAAATCCTAAGCCACTCATCCCAGCATGCTACAAACCTAATATCAGGTCTCTTCATGGGCCTCTTGGTTATTGAGAAGTAGTCATTTAAAGAATTTTAGGCTATTTAATCCCTTATAGCCTTCAGGTCATCCATTTGTACAAATTTAGTAGCCCCTTATCCCAGCATGCTACAAACCTAATATCAGGTCTCTGGGCCTCTTGGTTATCAAGATGTCATCTAAAGATTATAGCATATCTGATCCCTGTAACCTTTAATGTACGTCAAGGTCATCCATTAGAACAAACTTGGTAGCCCTTCATCCAAGTGTGCTACAAACCCAATATCAGATCCCTAGGCCTGTTGGTTAATGAGAAGAAGTTGAAAATGTAAATTGTTTATGCCGGATGATGGATGGCGCCAGAACAATCGTAATAGGTCACCTGAGACCTCAGGTGACCTAATAAAGATGAGGCCATATATTATAATAATGTTCAAATTAAGTAACCATGACTGCTATGTTATTCAGTTTTCTTATTATTAGTATGAAGATTTTGAATTTTACCAGTTTTTAAACTTTGTTTTAATCAACCATAAGAAAAGCAGGTACAGTATATTGTTAACAGTGAAATATTACATTTAAATCATTAACAATCAATCAAATATTACAGATTACTGATTGACAGGTGTCCCATCTACCATTCTAATCTCTCAGAGTTACTTCCCTTCTTTTCATCTTGTTAGAGTGTATAACAATAATTTGACAGTCGATGGGGCAGGAAAAGCATCCAACAAATGACAGAGGTGTGAGTGACAGAAGTTCAACAAAAGGTTAGAAAATTAGAAATAATATCCCTCGCCCCTGTGTGATGTAGTCAGATATCTCAACCTGATGCTCAGATTTTTAAGTTTAGCATGATCAAGGCACGGTCAAGTGCTGGACTTACAAACCTTAGCCAAGGAATTGAGATATTTGTCGTTATTACATTGGGGTGAATGAATATTTTTCTCCCACATTTCCCTTTGTTATAAACTGAAAATTCAGTAATAGTAAACCAAATATATTGATGACATATAGAAAGTGTGAAAATAATTGATCATGATAAAGTTCAACTTAAATTACTTAAATTTATGACGCGAACAATCATCTGGAGTTGAGACAATTTCAGAATAAAGACCGATATATCTTTTCCCTTTACCATTAAGAATGAGAATGTATCTGTGAAGTGTGGGAGAATTTTAGAAACACAACTCAACATCAGTTTAGTCAATGTCGGACATGTTACACATATAGACTTTATCATATATGTACCATCTTGTTTCACTTCTCCTGAAATAAGAATTTATCACATGATTCAAGAAAGCTAAAGCATAAAAGCAGAGATAGAAAATATTTTCATGCTAAGAATTAATTCGACAGATTGGTTTTCGAAGAGAACTTTAATTGAGGTTATATATACAAAAAAAAAAAAAAAAGTATATATAAAGAAGATAAAAAGACGTCCAGGTACAGTGTAAGATATAGATGTATACAAATTACAAATGGCCGTGACAGAAATTAACCATTTAATTATTATAATAAAGAATTGTAGACATTTTCAATAATATTGTTCAAATCTGTGTACTTCTAAACCTAAAAAACTTAAAATGTTACCTAAAGAACAAGCATTGTACTTTGTAGTATTCAAATTATGTCATAGATTAATTGACAAAATCATACATCTCAAATATTGCTGAAAGGAATTATGAATAAGAAAGCCTTTGCCACTCTAATGAATACACAGATAAGGAAAGACCAGTACGGACATTGTTTATGAACAGTTCCACTCAATTTAGCTACATAATTATGTAAGTAGAAATATAGGTAAAGCATTTACCACTCATTG